>NC_057685.1:104319-275780 GCF_014466175.1 Vespula pensylvanica | reverse complement strand
CTCTCTCTCTCTCTCTCTCTCTCTCTCTCTCTCTCTCTTTCGCGCGCGCGCGCAGGGAGTAACTCTCATGCGGTTCTCCGTCGTCGTCCTCCCGAGAAACGGGCGGTAAAGTCTCGTAGAGAAGTAAAGCCGCCCGCCAGGTTTCCAAAGCGGTCTCGGAATCGACGGATGATTATGCGGACCGGTCTATTTCTAGAAGCACCGACTCTCGGACGGGACATACTAATTATTTTTTACCGAACTCGTTACCACTCGCCTTTGGCAAGAGATCGGCGAGGACGAAGACGGATGGCAAGATAACGAAGAGAGAAGCGAAGGAAAGATAGAGAGAAAGAGAGACATTTGTCTCTCTGATACTCGCCGATCGGCTAACGCAATCTCGGGAAGAGGACGGATAAACCGAAGAGAGAGAGAGAAAGGAAAAGGGAGATCTTGGATGAGAGAGAAGGAGAGAAAATCTCTCGAGTATCGCAACCATGTTGCATCGTGAAAAAACGAGAGAGAGAGAGAGAGAGAGAGGAAGAGAAAGAGCGGGGGAAAAATGGAGAAAAAGTGGGACAAAAGTACGAAGCAAAGTGCAAACGAAGAGAGAGAGAGAAACAATTGACATTCTACGCGCACGTTCGATCGAGTCAAGGGACGAAGAAGAAGGGGTGGAAGTAGAATGGGGCGGGTAAGACCGTGGAACGAGCGAGCCTTGGTGGGGGAAGAGCGTGCAGAGAACACGGTGGCATGCACCTGTGCATTGCCTCCATATACGATACCAAGTTATGGCGTTTTTCTGCACAGCTCGAGTAGCGCGCGCGCGAGCGAGATCGTATCGTGACCGACGAAACCAATTCCATTTTTGGAAAGGGCAACCCGCGAACTACCGTCCTTACCGCGGCTTCTACCTCGTTCCTCGATTTCAGCGGAGAAGAAAAAAGGAGAAAGAAAAGGGGTTGAAGGGACGAGTCTGGGAGTCACGATTAATTGTTCGCGAAAGAGACGCTCCTCCCAGGACTCGAAAGGAACGATGGAAAAGACGCAGAAAAATGGAGACCGCTGGAAGAAGAGGGTTTTTAAACGTTGGAAGAAAAAAATTAACGCGCGCGTTTTATATTTGTTAGACGCTTGGCCACGCTCTCTCGTACGCCATTTTTCGCACTTTTTTTTCTTTTCAAGGCAAAAATCTGTATCTCGGCGGAAGCAGCAAGCGCACGGAAAAGTACGCTTCGTCGGTTGTCTTGTTGTTCTCCGTGCGTACCTGACGTGTGCCTCTATCAAACTCGATGTAACTTTTCTCTCTCTCTCTCTCTCTCTCTCTCGCTGGCGTGCGCGCCCGCTCGTGGGTGTAACCAGTTTCCGTGGGCTAAGCTGTCAAACCCACGTGGCCCGCCCACGCGGCCCAGATATATTACTATGCCGTGAGAGAAAGAAAAGGTCGTTCGCGCGCGCACGCGACTAAGCGAGAGAGAAAGAGAGAGAGAGAGAGGTCGACGCAGGAAAGACCCTTCAGGAATGAGAGACGCGGCTTGCGACACAGGAAACGGTTTCACCTGGAGGGATACCGGAGGAGAGTGCCGGAGGGATACGGCTGCGCTTCTCGCGCCCCTTCTATTCCCTCGAGAAACCGAGATAGAGGACGGAGACTAAATAGAAGCGTGGGTGTGTATGATACATGGGACGGTGCTTTTATGAATTGAATTTTTTTCTACTTTCGATGGCGGCTCTTTGGAACGTCTATAGGATCGTTGGAGAGAGAAAGAGAGAGAGGAACATGCGGACGAATGGTCGACGACGCGAGCGACGTACTCTCGAAAATACATTAATTACAGTTTTTTTTCAACAGAGCATCTCCCCCCCCCCCCCCTTACGACTCACTTATGGCTCTTCCGAGGCGAGATAAATTATTTCGAAGGACTCGTTAAAACTCGCTCGAGTAAAAGTTCGACGATCGCGCTCGGTAAGATGCGCGTTTCGCAGACGAGAGCTTTCGTTTATTTTCTCGCGTCATTCCATAACTAATTAATATGCCAAAATGCCGCCAGACGACGAACTTTCTCCGCGCGACATTTTATCCGACGTTACGGCCGATGGCAGGTGTTCCCTACGTAAAAAAGAAGCGATTCGATCGAGTACGAGGAGACGGTCGAAACGACGATGATACCCGAATAAGCTTTGAAACAATGCCAATATATACGGGAGCGAACACGTGTAGTAATTACCATAACACAGGTCGGTCAAGCGGACCGACGACACGTAGATTATTCGCTTTCTATTGTAATCGCGTTTAGCGAGTTCCTCGCGACTTTTTAGCGTCGTTTCCTCCTCGAGAAAGAAGATATAAAGAGATATTTTTCGATCCTCCTGATTCCACCGAGTACCTTTCGTCGCTCGTAAACGAGAAAAAGGATGCGCGACGCGTTTCCTCCTTTCGTCGAATCTCCGATAAATAAGCTCGCCGACGAAACGCTATAAAGTGGTAAAGCTTGTTAGGGTCGAAGCGCTTATTCGTCATTCGACGCGCACGCGCGAATATCTCGTCGTTTCCGAGAAACGATCGCGCGTTAAATCCAGCAAAAGTCTCCTCCTCGCGGTTCACCGAGAAAAACCGAGCCAAGAGGCAAATCTCGATCGGGCGAACGCAAAGAAACGAAGAAGATTCGCGGAGCCCCCAGTCCTGGAAAAAGCTCCTAAGAACGAGAAGAAATAAGGAAAAGGAAAGGAAAAGTTGCGGCGCCGATTGATATAACGTCTCGATTTGCGTAATATACGTTCGCTCGTAAACCTCGCCGTGATTTATTCCCGCTAAATAAATAGATTTTGGTGTTATTAACCTCATTTTTTCCTCGTCGAGAAGAAGCCACGGAAGGAGGAGTAGTTAAAATGAAAAGAAGAAGAAGAAGAAGAAGAAGATGGGTGAAGGGAGGGAGAAGGCGATGCACGCGTTGCCTCGGCTTGCTCCCCAAAGGCAACGTCCTGCCCTCGCGTCGAGCGAAAGATTAAAAATACTGACGATTCCTTCTCCTCCCTCTCCTTTGGCTCGCACGCGCGCGCTCGAAGAAGAGAGTGCCGTAGGAAAGTAAAAGGAAAAAAATCGAGCGACGCGGGGGAGAGAGAGAGAGAGAGAGAGAGAGACAGGGGTGGCACGAATCGAGATAAGTCAGAATCCTCGCGAGCAGGATTTATGATCGTCAGGCGTACTCCCTGACGCTCGCGCATTCGCCGACTGTGTTTTAGCCGTTTCCAAGCGTCCGATAAAATTAGTTGTAAACGAAGATTGCGACATCGATTATATTTTTAGATTCGTATACGCGTAAAAGTCGCACGCTTGCCTCCGACGAGATAATCCGAACGATCGGGATCCGGTCTGCCTTATTTCGAAAAAATTCGGGATAGACGGGGACTCGATCTGATTCCTCCGGGACAACTATCGTCCTCCTCGGTGGGGGGGGGGGGGGGGGGGGAACAGTTACGAAAGACAAGTGTTCGTATCGATTAGAAGGCGTAGCCGGTAGGCGGAGCGTGCTAACGCGCCTTTATTACGTTCACGTCGCACTGATATATCTACGCAAGGAGTCGGAACCATGCACGCACGCACGCACGCGCGTACACAATCGATCTAGGGATATCTTGAGAGAATATTAACCAAAATATCGTTTCGTTGATTTGAAAAGTCGAAACGTTGCGACGAACTAGCTTTGATCGACGTTATTGTACTTGGGCCAATCGCGTACGAGCTAGTCGAAAGACAATGGCGGGAAATGCGCGTGAAAAATTCAGACCGCGACGGTAAATTCGCGGCGAACGGCCACGAATTCCAATTAGCGTGGCTGCCTTAGAGCCGACAATTATCTCCGTGGCTCGACTCGTTATTTTAAAACGAATCGCTCTTTCATCCGCGATAAACGTGACGTTTTAATTATTTTCTTTTTCGAAGAGAGTTCGCACGCAACGTCGAATGAAGCTACGACGATTGTCTTCTCGTTTATTTTTATATTTCCTTCACGATCCCATAAATCGACGATAAAACGACACTCCTCTCTCGTTCGCGCGAATTAGCTGTTACGATGGAAGGACAGATCGATAAACTTTTTACGATGAATCTCGTTCGGTCGTTGATTTTTCTTTCTTTTTTCTTTCTTTTTTTGTTTTTTGTTTTTAATAGCATTCTTTTTTTTATCATTTTCTTTGTCAACGTCGTGAATTACAAGTGAAAATTCGGCTACACATTGTCGTTACGTTCCCTCGCAGTCATATTTCCTGGTCCTGTTATTATTACCGTAATATTGTCTAAGGCTAATGGACGTCTAAGAAAAGATTCTTCTCCCTCGTGCTTGGCCCGACGCATAAAACGCGGCAGCGAGACGTAAATCAAATAGTTCCGCGGCGACTTCTCCGGATCGTCTTCAAAAAGTTTCTTTCTGGAAAAATACGGAAACGCAGCGTCGCTTATTTTTGCCAACTACCGTTTAATAAATTAGATCGCTGCTTAAGGAACGTTCCTCGTCTCGTTCGTGTTTACGAGAAAGCTTTCGGACGAACGCGTGGGCGTAACGCGACGAGAAAGAATGAGTCGGAGATAGAGGAAGACGCGAGGCCACGAGTATCTATTTTGAAAAATGTCACGCGTCCATTCGTCGGCTCGACTAGAAGGAATAGTAAAAGTGGAAGGAAGATTGAGAACCATAAAACGAGAGAGGAATTACAGGGTAGGGCAAAGACAGAGAGAGAGAGAGAGAGAGAGAGAGAGACAGAGGCGAGGGAGGGGACGAGTGAAGTGGCGAGAGTAGACGAGATCTCTCCATCTCTATCTCTCCTTTTCGTAATCTCCGGGCCTAGAAGCTTTATTTATACCCAAAGCTGGCGTATTATTGGATCACCCCCGCGATTCGTACCGACGTAAATGTGTCTTATGCTTTCGGCTTACGTCGTCGTGGCCTTTCTATTTCGCGTTTGCTCGATTTCCATCGTCTACAGGGTGTTACGAAAGTACGCGCTCCCATCTCTTGATTTACATCACGTTAGCTCGATGAAACGATTAAAAGGGAAAAAAATGTATCGAACTCGATAGGCCCCACACGACGGTCGACAAATTTTCCGCTTTCCTGGAGGTCCTCGAACGCGAGAACGATTTGTAAGATAAAACGAGAAACGAGAAGTTTGAAAATTGGGGTCAAAACGGTAGCAATCGTCGTCGGAGTCGAGTGCAATATTTATGGGAGCGCGAAGGAATCCGGTCTCTTCCGGAACTCCTTAACGCTTTAACGCCCGGCGCGAGGATTCCTCTCGCGTTGATTTATCTCCCACCGACCTCCTCCACCCTTCCGCGTTCGTAAAGCAAAGCACGCGCGAGAAAACCGAGGCTCGTAAAGTGTGCGACAAGTTTCGGAAACTATCTTTGAAAAAATGCTTCGAGTTTTTTTTCTCGCCTTAGTCTCGAAGAGCAGAGAAAGAGAGAGAGGAAGAGGATCGAGCTTTCGGAAAAATGGCGCTGGCGGTCGCGGCGTTGAAAACGACGACGGAGGTGGCGAAGGTGGTGTACAATGCGCTTGGGGAGATTCACTTGGTAGGAATGCGCCGCGTAAATTTGCATTCTATGCATTGCGTAGATACTTATGGAGCGCGGCACGCGTGTCTTCGAGGTATCTTCGAGTATCTTTGAATTCTCCCGTGCATGCGGATCCATTGGCGCCGATCTAAAGCTTCCAAAGTTCCTTCGAAAGGTATCTCGAATTTTCTCAAAGTGTCTCAAACTTCGAAAATTACTCTTCTCCCATTCCTGCCTTTAATTTCCAACTCGTCGCTTAACGTCGACGATATTCGCGCCCTTCGATCTCTCCTTCCAACGAGAATACAATCTTCGAAATATGCGAAACATCGGAAGAATTTGGAAAACGTCGGACCACCGTGTCGTTTTCGCCAAGATCGCGATACGTGACTCTCAGTATCACGGGGTACACAAGAAGCAACTATGCGCAACGTACAACTATGGTATGTAGATACGCCTTCGTCGAATCGTATAACGTCCCGTCTTTCTCCATTGTCTTGATTTTCTCATTACATTGGGATTTCTTTCATCGAAAAAAAAAAAACAAAACAAAACAAAAAGAAAGGTAAGAATTCCGAGACAACTTTTGACAATCGAAAGTCGGATAAATCGTGCACGTTTCGCGTGAGAAGCGATCGTCAATGGTATCGTTTCGCGCACATATTGGGAACTATCGTCGTAAAACGACTATAATCTACTCGAGAAAGAAAAAGGGGGTGATTAGTGCAGCGAGTACGATTAAAATCTAAAATCTTAGTTGGTATTCGAGGAGCGCGCTGATTGCTATCTTAAAAGTTAGAAAGTCGTAACTTAAGTTGCCACCAGGTAGGCAGGAGAACCGTGCACGTGCATAGTTGCGCACGTGCGGCTTTGCGCGAGAAGGATCGACGCGGCATTCGGTCCTACGCATTTCTTAGTAGCTCGTGCCGCTCTGGTCGTTAGTATCTGTCTTTTCTGAGCCATGGCGCATCCACTCCCTGTTCCTCCTCCTCCTTCTTCCTCTGCCTCTCTTCCAGATATACTTATGCCTCGATGCCTCGTATTTGTCAGCCGTATCAAATATCGCTCCGCTCGCGTGGCGAAACTTATTTCGTGTCTCTTTACGTTCGGCGAATTTTTAATAAGCCCGGCACGTCGGGAGCACGGCGCTAATGAACCCTGAATATTCTATGCGTCGAAGAACCTTCCTCTTCGCGCGATTTCTAGGATCGATAAACCGAATGTCGATTGAAGCGGCTCGTTAAGAGATAAAGTAATCTCTCCGCGTGATCGTAAGAAATCAATCGTGGGACGATCGATCTCGACGAGCGATCTTTAGAGTCTCCCGAGTATTTGTTCTTTCGTGTTTCGTCGGTATTTAACGACGAGACTTTCCAGCGCATTCCTTTCGACGCAAGGACCTACGGACGCGTACGTATGCGCATACATACGGGGGCTAGGCAGGGCTAAGGTCGGTATACAGCGGAGGGAGCAATCAGAGAGATTTTTCTCCTAGTCCCCCCAGCTGCTTCTTCGCAGCGGAGGAAGAGGAGCAGAAGCGAGGCAAAGCGAGCGTTTCGCTTTGGATTTCTGCGCGGTGCTGCTTTGAATTCAGATTGCGCGCGGTCGTTCGCTGCCGCCGCGCCGCATCGCGCCGGTTTTGTTTCTCCTTCCCCCGTTGGAAGCGAAGCAATTTATGCAATCTGGCCCGCGTCGTCCGCGCGTATTTATAACTCTGGGCCCTTTGTGTGTTAATTTGTACCTGGCTTCGCGATCCGCCGGACGAGAGAGAGAGAGAAGGAGAGGGGGAGGGGGAGGGGAGAGAGAGAAAGAGAGAAGAGCGCGGACTCCCTCTCGACCTTTGATCCTTCCAAGGACCTCGTACGAGTTTCCCGCCGCGACTTCTGATCGGGAAGGAGCGCTCCTTTAATTAAACGGACCAAATACCATTTCCCCTCTTCGACTCCGTGAATCTTTTTATACCACCAGAGCCTTCCTCCTCCTTCGTCCGCGATATTCGCCAAACTCGATTTCTTTCGTTTCTACTTTCTTAACGATGCTACGAGAAAGAAAACAGCGCGGAGAAATCGTTAAAGAGAAGCAACGATCGACTTTGATCTCGCAAGATTTTTTATAGCCTCGTCGGGCGAGGTTGAAGTTTCGCGGCTGTTCGTTCGAGTCGCCGAGGTACCTCTTCTCTCTCGTTGCTTGGTCCTTTCGAACGCTGAATGAAAGATAAAACGAGAAAGAGGAATAATATCTAACGTATTGCGTAACAGGTATCGCAAAATCGTATCGCTCTTGATCCATTCTCTTGGTTCTTTTTTTGTTGCAGCGTTGAAGGTGAAGCTCATGCTGAGGCGGCCGATAAATCAACTGGTTGCCCAGGGCATTATGCCGTGTAAGTATGATTTTCTCGAACCTTTAGAGTTCATAAAATCCCAAGGTGTTCGTAACGTAAAGCAAGATGTGCAATTTGCCTCGAACTCGCAATCACCGAACCGACCGACGATGCCGTTCCCGCGAACCCGCGGCGAATTCCTTCCTCCCCTAGTTTTTACTCGGCTTAAGTGAACTATTACTTTTTTCATCGGCAGCATCGATTAATCCATTTACGAGTCGATAACCACGCGATTATCCGTGATCGTCCTAATAGCGTGAAACGAGATAACGGGGCCGCGCACGTACGAGTCTAAAGTATCCTAAATTGTCGCACGATCTTTTAATTGCCACGAACGATTACGGCCCGTATTTCTTTCGTCGTCTTTATTCGGTAAAAATCGATAAAGGTCAAGGAAAGAGAGATAAAAAAAAACAAAAAGGCTAAAGAATATTCTCTCGAAAACACCGCGCCGTCTAGTCGAACGAATAGATTTACGAGGTGGGTCGAACGTTTATATCGTAGCGCCGGTACGCGCACGAAGAGGATCCGGTAATCATTTGGGTCGCAACCTGAAATATCGGTCTTGTTACCGACCAAGGCGGTGCGCGTTTATGACACTTGCCGCGGCCGATGGAAATACACCCTCGGATGCGTTACGTCGCGTTACGAGGGCGTATCCTCCCAAGCTCGCATCCCTCGGCGTTCATTCATTTCGCAAGACTTCGGAAGAAACTTTAAGGCGCCATATACCTACTCTTCCAGCGCGGCGCCGCGAAATAATGCGCTACGTTCGCGGAAATACGGCCCTTTTAACGAGCCGAGCGAGCTAAAGAGCTGCATTTTTTGTTCGCAACGCAGACCCGACCGGCCCGGCCCGGCCCGGCCCGGCCCGACCCGA
Organism: Vespula pensylvanica; assembly: GCF_014466175.1. Taxonomy (NCBI): domain Eukaryota; kingdom Metazoa; phylum Arthropoda; class Insecta; order Hymenoptera; family Vespidae; genus Vespula; species Vespula pensylvanica. Next base: position 266,987 of record NC_057685.1, on the reverse strand, counting down.
ACACGTTCCCGCGAGACTTTACGAAGAACGAATTCAAAAATATCCTTTTACCGCGTCGTATACGCCGAACGGATAACCCATAGGAATCCGGTAATAAAGAACGCGACCGACGAAATAAAAAATTACTCTTGGCGACGGCGAAGACGTTCGCGAACGTCATTCGCCTGCCTGCCTTCCTTTCGACGCATCGATCGTTAAGCGCGGTCGGCGCGTGTTCCTCCCTTTTTATTCGTCGAATTAAAGCCGTCCGACGTTCGTTATATTCGGCCACTTTGTCCTGACATTTTTATTTCGCGAGTTTCGGCGCGCGAGACGAGAGATTCGTAAATATCGATTCAGTCGGTGTCGCCGACTCGCGATCGAAAAACGAAAATCTTTTAAAAATAGCGAGCGCAATTAGAATTTTTCTCGCTCATCGCGCGAAAGCGACTAACGAGACGAGAAACGATGCTCGCCGCATGGCACGGCTGTAGGCGCGCGGTGAGACCAACGGAAGGAACACACATTTCCATTACCACATCGCGCGACTTCGTAGGTGGTACAGTCTCTTTTATTCCTCGTAATGAAGTGGCTGCATCTGCATCGACCGTACGGAAATAGTATTAAGCGCGAGTTCGCGCCTACAGAAACGCGTTTCGGGGATCATTTATCCGGCGACTTAATGGCGGGAAGGAATGCGAGAGGACGTCGTTCGACGTTGACACCAAAATGGCACCGCGTTTAAGCGCCTTCGAGTCTCGTCGTCTCACCGAAAATTCATGCGTCTCCCGATCTCGAACGTACCTCAAAGTTTCATTATCCTTTCGTGCAGCGCTGAAAACTCCGCCGGCGTTTCACGAGCAGCGGAAGCAACTCGAGCGAGCGAAAACCGGCGATCTGTTGAAGGCAAAGATCCAACAGAGACCCGGTAGGGAAGAGCTCGTGAGACAGCATATACTCGAGGATGTGGGTCACGTGGATCCGAGCCTAGCCGAGAGGCAACGGATGCTGAAGAAGGCCAGACTCGCCGATCAATTGAACGATCAGCTCAGTCATCGGCCCGGTCCGCTCGAACTTATTCAAAAGAACATACTCCATACGGAGGAGCCCATCGAGAGGGCGGTGAAGGGTAAGTACGAGAGATTTTTTTATGCATTTTCGAGCGATTCTTGATCCCTTGGAAACGTTAAGACGAAGGACGTCGTCGATTCTCTTGCAGAGGGACACATTCCCTTCAAGGCGACGTGCGAGGGACAGGTGACGAAACCTCAGCATCCGGATCACTACATAACGTTCGAGGATGACTCCCAAAGTTCGGAAGGTGCTCCGTCGCCGCAGTTGGAGTCGCGTTCGGACGTTCTCGAAACGGCAGCGGCCTCCGCGGGAATCGTCACGGTCTCCCTCAGCATCCCCACGACCGGCGGCGCGGTCGTCGTCTCGTCGACGTCGCCCGTTTTCCAGCAAGCCTCCGGAACGGAACCGACGATACAGACCTTTGCCGAGCTGTGCAACACGGTCGTTGGATCGCAACACCAAGCGCAACAGGCTCAACAACACCCGTCCGCTCAGGTAAAAGGAAATTTCTCGCGGAGCTTTTAAAGGATCGCGAAAGAGTATTTCACGTTTGTTCTATGTACGTACGTACATATGGTGTGTAACATAAAATATATATATATATATATATATATCTCTACGGCAGGCGAATCAAACGAACGGGGCATCGGGCACGCTGCTCCCACTGGCGCCGGCGTCGAGTCCCATGTCCTTGGGATCGACGACCTCGAGCCTTAGTCCTCTGTCGAATATCTCGATAGCCTCGCCACCGGCTCCACCGCCGGCAGCCATCACTCCTAGACCACAGCCGAGTCCGATCGCGTCCTCGGCGTGTCAGAGAAACGATGCGCCGGGCAAGGACAAGAACAGGAAAAAATCCAAGACCAAGAGCCAGCCTAAGACGCGTACGATCAAGTTTCACGAGTACAAAGTGAGTAATAAAGCTCCGCTCTTATCGACCCCTCCTACCGATTCGAATTTAAGCGAATTGCAATCGTATCCGGAGTAACGAGCGACGAACGGTAAACCAGCGCGTCGCGCTTTTTTATCGACGAGCTCGTCGTTTGGAACAGATTACCTTTCCAACAACCCGTCTTTCTCTCCCATCTTCCTCTCTCGTCTCGTTTATATTTAAATATACTTACGCGTATCGCGTGTAGGTATACGCGCTCGTACGAATGGCCGCGAAGCGTGTGCTTTATAGCCGAAAGTAATATACTTGCTATATAACGCGCGTACGGAGGAGACGCGCGCGATAATTACCGAGTATCCCAAAAAGATCGTTGCGTGCTACTACAAACTAGTTTTCGGCTAACGGGGAATCGCGTTTCGACGTGGCAACGAGCGAGATGAAAAGAGGCAAGAAAAAAGGCAGACGGTGAACGCGAGGAGGAGAGGAACGGAGAAGAGAGGAGGTATGCTGAAAGAGAGTCGTGGCAAAAACGAGTACGGACGCAACCGTGAATCTCTCGGCTCCTGTGGCCAGGCGAAACGGGGGGGGGAGGAGGAGGAGGAGGAGGAGGAGACGACGACCGGAGAGAGGGAGATCGTATCGGGTGATTAACTCTCGCGATCTCTCGAGGGGCCCCGGGCCCACCTCGTTATCTCTGAGTAATTCGAGCGCTAATTGCACCTATGAGCGAGAGAGGCCTCGCGTCGATAGGTGCCGCGAGGGCCCGCTCTTATTCGGCGTTCCCTTTCCCGCTCTCTTTCCTTCGTGAAAGCGCGTCCCTGTCGAGAATGATACGGCCGTGCAAATGAGAGCGCGGAGAGAGAACGTTCGCGGTGTATCATTTATCATTCGTAAACGGTGCGTGCCCACGTCACCGGCGTCTTCCTCTCCTAACGCGCTCGAGACCGATTCTACCCTATCGCGTTCGACTTTGAGCAAGTCCGCTACTGTTCCAAGCGCGTTCTCGGTCGATCGCCTGTCTAGGAAAAATATAACAACGATTAACAACGATTAACCACGACTAATGAGCGATGCGATAATTGTGTGGCAGGGTCCGCCAAACGCACAAAAGACGTCGGTTTCGTCTACGCCCCCCGGTCTCGGCTCGGCGCCACCCGGCGAGACGAGCTACGAGCTGCTCCTGCAGCAACAACAGCTATTCCTTCAGTGGCAGCTCGAATGGCAGCACAAGGTACACACATACCGAACCGATACTACACGCGATAATGGTGTCCTTTACTGACATGCATGAGCTCGAACGCTTACTTACACGTCACACTTACGCTTTCTCTCTACGAACGTCCGAGTTACGTTCTCATCGAGAAACGAACGGGCAAATCGATCGGAAGGCGAAAACCGACGTATGGAATATGATATTTTTTTTGTTTCCCGTAGTATCCTCAGATTATATTGCCAGCCGCGCAAAAGCCGCTGTCTCTTACCAGCAGCGGTGCCAGCGATGCCGGAAGCGTTAGCGGGAGCAGCGCGAACGCTCCGAGTCCCGCGCCCTCGAATTCCTCGAACAATCCATCCGAGCAACCACCGCTCAGGCCCTTGGGCAAGTTGGAAGATATGAAAGGTAAGTACTCGAGAAGTACTCTTCTTCGACCTTTTCTGTCTCAACGTCGCCGTTTCTCTTCAGTGAGCGATCTCAAAGTCGAGTTGAAACGACGCAATCTGCCGGTGTCGGGTTCGAAGCCCCAGTTGATCGAGCGGCTGAAGCCGTTCACGGAATCCTCCAGCGGGAATTCGACTTCGAGCTCTAACGGACCTCACGTCACGCACATGGGCCATATACTGATGGACACGCCCGGTCCTATGACGTCCGACGAATCTAGTTCGCAAGCGAAGAGCCCCAGCTCGATCGTCAAGGACGAACCAAATAGCCCGCGGACGGATTCGCCTCACGGCAGCGAGCACGACGATCCGTCGAGCCCACCAGGTACGTCTACGTTATTACCTCGTATCGCTGTTATTACCTCGTCCAAACGGCGGAACAAAAATTTATTTTCTTCGCGCGTTTCAGCGCGACTTTCGAGCGACGTCGCTACGGCTTCGAAAGACGACACACGTGGGTGTTTTTACGATCCAGTTCGTGTTTCAGGAGACGATATCATCAAAGAGCAAAGAAAACGGATAGAAGAGTTGCAACGGGAGTTGTATAAGTCCCAACAACAGCTTCAACAAATTCGACAAACTCAGCCCGCGACTGTCCGCGCCGAGAAACTGGTGTTGCAGCAGCATATACAGAGCAAGATGCAACAGCAGCAATTAGCTTTACATCTGCAACAGTTGCAACACTTGCAGCAGCAGCAGCAGCAACAGCAACAGCAACAGCAGCAACAGCAACAGCAACAACAGCAACAACAACAGCAGAATCATCAACAGTCCCAGCAGCAAATGCAGCAACAGCACGCGACGTTCCAGCATCTCAATGCGAAAGCCAGTTTGGCTGCTTTTCTACAGACCCAGCCGAACAACGCGACTGCCATTCTGGATTCCGCAGCGCTCACGGCGATTAACAATAAGAAAAATCAAGCTAAGAATAGTACCACCGTTCAAATACCTACCGCGATAGTTTTGAACCTAGCCAAACCGGCCAAACTGAACGGATCGTTGCTCGGTGCTCTAGTCGCGCAAGCCCAAGCTCAACAACAACAACAACAGCAGCAGCAGCAGCAGCAGCAGCAACAGCAAGCGAGCAGCACGGAGGATGGTAAACCACCGCCGCCTCAATACGACGAGGCAGCCAAATTATTGAAGGTCGGTATAATTTCGAATAACTCGCACTTAAATTTACCATTTCTTTTTTCGTTTTACCATCTCTTTTTACCTTCGTCTAAAATTGTTTGTACGTTCAGGTCAAGATAGAACCGGTTCAAAAGAGTCATATTAAGAGTCAAGTCGTCGACGACGTGTTGGAAATTCTTATTAAAAACGGAGAACTTCCACCGAGCGCGGCTCAGGATCCGGCTACGCCTACCACTCCGAATCGTCAGCTCCAACAGAATTTGGTGTTTACCGCGCCAGCGGACAGTCCGACTCAATCTTTAGTATTCGCGGCCGCTAGTCCTATCAGTCCGATCAGCCCGATGGCCATGGAGGTCTCTCAAAGCGGTTGTCCTAGTCCGTCGACGTCGACATCGGCATCGACATCGGTATCGGCGTCTGCCTCGGCCGCGGCATCGGCATCGGCACCGCCACCGCCTCCACCGTTACCATTGGCAACCTTTTCCATTCAATTACCTACTTCGTTACAGCAATTACAACAACAAGAAGACATCTCTTCCTTCGGAACGCACCTGTTGAATTCGGATAACGATTTGGACGCAGCTATGCTACTGAGTCCTCAATCGGTGCAGGAAGCCTCACCGGATCCGCAACCACCGCAAGAGGTCACATCATCGGACAACGCAAACTTGGATCTTAAAGTAGGTCGCGTCCTAAGTAATTCAAACGATCGATACTTCGAAGCCATCTAAACTAAAACCATAACTGACTAAACTAAATCGATATTGCTTGATAGGAATTGGGATTGGATCTGGAGACATTGGGTACGATGGACTTTGGTCAACTCGACTGTGGCCTAGGAGTTAAAATGGAATCTTCCAGCGAACTTATGGATATAGCGGACATGCCGATGGACATGGACGATCCCGACTGGTTGGATTCCTTGATGCCTCAGTCGCCGCCCTCTTCTACGCCCATGTCGATTCAACAATCGGTTCCACACGTTACATCCTTATCCTCGGCAACGGATATTTACGATCCGCTGCTGGCAAGTAGTCAAGATCCCTTCGATCTCTTTAACATGGAAGATTCGGACTTTAAGATGTCCTCCGAACTCTCTCTAACGTGGGACAAGGTAGACTTTGCGACCTAGCCGAGATTCATTCTCGAAACTCAACTTTGTGTACTTAAACGTTAACGAGCAAGAAGCACGGACTACTAATCTTGGCACCACGTACATCGCGTCTGGACACGAGTGTAATGCGCATATATATATATATATATACATGCATATATATATACACATATATATACACATATATATATACACACACATATATATATATATATACTTGTCGTGCAAAAATTGTACCGAGTGTTAGGTGTCATCACGATATTCGTTCTGAACGAATCGTGGCCGAACAACGAGCCTGACTTTGTCGATAAGCTCGAATGCTTCGCACCGAAGAACTTGTATCTGATCGTAACGAAAAGTGAACGATTCCAAGTGAATTGCTCCTGAATCGAAAGTCGAGAGAAGCATATCTTAGGTGGACGATCGAGGGTGAAGAGGATCTTTTCTTATAGCATGTGCACTCCTCGGTCTTCCTTCGTCGCTAAAAAGAAACTTATAGAAAAAACAAAAAAAAATACAAAAAAAAATATGTCAACGCACATAATCGTTGTACTTTCAGACGATATCACGAGTCCTATCGCGATAAAGATAACTGAAATGAACCTCCTTATCTAGTTGGTTTCTCTATCTAACCGGACGCGGTATTTCACGATTTCAAAACGATATCGGCTCTAGATACGAGCGGAAGCAAAGACAACGAGACGAATGTTTTCAAAATTCTCCAAAGAGTCTTCTTACGACGTTTTTAGATATGTAGTTCGTACTCTATCCAGTCTACGGTCGTGTGTTGCTTGAGTTTTAATAATCGCAATTAGCGTGTGTGCAAAAAAAAAAAATGCAGAAGAAACGGGAAGTACTACCTATACGTCCTTCTCGTTTGTACTCTTTCCCTATCCTTCTCCCTCAAAAAAAAACTGTAATCAATCGTAACAAAACTGCATAATTACATTTACGAGAATTTAATATAATTAAATGAATAATTGTAAAGGTATACATACGTTAGATAGATACTTATATATGTAAATTATAATACCTTATAGATATATATACATATATACATATATATATGTATATATATATATATAACACGCGCGCCTCTGTCCGAGAGTCGAACGTGTTTTTCGAGACGCTCGAATCGATCGACTTTTGGCAGCGCAGTTGCGATATTTTCTAAGCCAGAGCATGTGATGTTAGAAGGTACACATACTTTAATCTATAATATTATATGTGGAAAGTACGAATTGCTTTGTAGTAGCAACGGGCATGGTCTCGTTACCGAGGTCGCGGCTTGGCGCGATTCCTTCAGCTTTCTTTCCCAGATGATGTTTTCTCTCGCTTTTTCTTTTTCTTTTTCACTTTTTTTCTCTTTGATTGTTGTTGTTTTATGACATTCCATGTTTCTAAACTCATGACAAACTAGAATGAGATTTCGAACCCAAAGCTGCCGGCCTCTCGTACCAGCTCGAGTCTTGGGCTCGTTCTGGGAACTTCGGTTGGCTCACGAAAATCAACGGTGTTTTCATAAAAATCAAAAACGTCTTTATGGAAATAGGATAGACTCCGAGAATAGGTGCAGCGGGTTGTTCAGCCAGAGGTTCATTAGTCGCATCGATGATGTTTTCCGATTCCAAATACATACCGTATGATCTCTGCTTGTGCTATTAATCTCGTTTACTATCTCATTCAATTTCTTAATCCCGCTTTGCTTTCTCGCGTCGTTTCAATTTATCACAATAGTTATGAAAATTAGATGCATCTCCTCATTGTATAAAAATAATAAACAATTATTATTCCAATCACGAGTCCTAAGAGTATCCTCTTTACGAGAGGGTAAAGTAAATTGCTTGCAGTTTATGATTCTATCATTTCGACGAGGACAATCAAGACCGCATTCCAAGCACTTAGATTTAGAGACTCCGACATCTTTCTTGCTTATCACGATAGGAGGTACTTGATAAGACCATATAGCGTACGTCAAATAGAAAATAATCTTTGGCTGACATTATACGTAGTTTCGTCGATAGTAACGTCGTTGTCGATGCAGTTATTTTCACGATATACAAACAAGTTAGATCATTTTTTTACCGAATACATCGAATAACTCTCAATTGTTTTTGCTCAAGCGTACTGCTACCGGCCTCGCCGAGACAAGTGTAGCTTCCTGGCGACGACGTAAAGATACAACGGGATCGCGCCGCTCGCCTCGGTAATGCGGAGAGGAAAATGAGGATGCTGAGAGGAAGAGAGAGAGAGAGAGAGAGAGAGAGAGAGAGAGAGAGAGAGAACGAGAGTGAGAGAGAGAGAGAGAGAGAGAGAGCGTGTGGGTGCTATGCATGTGTATGGATTTTTGCAGAAGAAAAATATGTAATACGAGAAAAACGCGTGGATGAGTCGATACGCGTGAGTGTGTACGTTGGGAAAAGAATGTGCGAATCTTATCAAAGTATAATAAATCAACGGTGCTAATAGTTATTGGAAACCCCAAATTTTACATCGATCGGATAATAAATCGGAAATCACTGTTTTAAATCTTTCTTTCCTTATACTCTCGATTCGAGAAATTATCTATGTCTATACATATACATAATGTATACGTATATACGTATACATAAATATATGCTGAAAATGAGCGAGAGAAGGGAAAGAAAGAGTAATGGTCCATACGCAAATTCGAAAGAAAAGGAAGAGCGAATGACGAAAAGTATTTGCTAAGAAAAATGCGTCTTGGCGTAACGTCGTTGGCACTGATATTTACCATCGTGTAACGGAGAGCAGCTAAAGTGCAACATTCCAATGATTCGCTCCAATCAGAGATCCTCGAACCATCGCCATGTTCCGTGTTATCTGCGTTGATATGAAAACAAAAAAAAAAAAAAGGAAAGAAAAAAGTCCAAAAGAAAAGAAAGAAGAATAAAAGTGCATAGAAGCTTTCTTATCATTTTCTTTTCGAATCGCGCGAACTTGAGATCGATGAAACGGTGATTAAGCCGTTAAAGTATAATATAATCAATGCATTTAACGAATAATCGTCAAACTGATTTCATTCGGTTAATCTTTCTATTCGTTCGTAGCGAACGTTACCGACAATAACGGCATAGAAGAAGTTTACATTTCTTTGCATTTAAATTTACCGCACGATCGAATTCTTCTTTTCTTGCGAGGAAAACGGAACATGATATTGGCGAATAGCGTAAAGTTGAATGTGCCAAATTTCCCTTGCCATCGCGTATATATGTATTTACTTACGTGTAACGATCATTGCAATCGTCATAATCATCTCGTCACTATCGTCGCGTTACATCATCGTTCGTTACTTCGACGGGTCTATCCGAACGAGCGAGAACGATTCTTTTCGTATCGACACGGAAAGTAAAGCGAAGAAGCAACGAACGATGATCTCGATAAATACGCGCCGAGCATTGCTTTCTTTTTTCCCTTTCTCGATGCGTCGATGCTAATTCTGTATAAATAATCAATTCATTTCAATTTCGAATCGTTAATCATGAATCTATCCGATGATTGATTGATTTTGTCAGGCTGTGCGAATCTGGTAGTCCGCATTAAAGCGTACGTGAATCTCTTTGTAATTACGTGTCGTATGTAAGACAAAAGAGAGAATAAAGTGTGAGCGAAAAAATATAAATGTATGAACGATCGTGTACAGAAATTTGCTTGGTTAGAGATAAGTAAAATGAGAGATTGCGCGAGCGAGAACGTGTATGCGAATACGCACGCGCGCGTGCACGACGTGTGTTGTGTGTGTGTATAGGTGGGTGTGTGTGTGTGCGTCAGAGAGAGAGAAAGCAAGGTAAAAAGAGAAAGATCGAAAGTGAGATCGAACGAGTAAACGAGAGGATGCTGCATGAATGATGAATCTTGCTATCGCATTGAAAACGGAATACAATCGAGCGAAAACATATTTTCTATGCGCATACGAAAGAAAGATACGGATTTTGTTATGTATCTTTGAATTTATTACAATAACGTACTTTTAAGTAACCGATCACCTAATTATTGCTAGAGAGAGTGTTATTTATTTTTATTTGTTGCAAATTTGTCGATTGCCTTCCATTTGAGTAAATAAATAAATATAAAATTAGTCGATGAACGATTTTTTTCTTTCCACTTAGAAAATCCTAACCTCTCGACGAAATATCACGTAGAACGTTATTTCCGATTCGAATAACGTATTCTTTCGATTCGTTTCACGACGATAAGAAAACATTTTGTTCTCGATTGCGTGTAACTTATACGACATTGTAAAGAATCGAAGAAAAATATTTGAACTCGTCGCACCTTTGGTATTCATACAAAAGCTTCGCTGCGCGCCATTTCTGGTTATTTCTATACTACGTACATATGTATGTACTTACTTATTCGTAGGTCTCGCGTGTTTCCGTTTGAACGTGAAACGTTAAAAATCATTGTTAAATCGCTCGACCGGGTGGTTTCTCAAATAGATGGATTGTCTTACGTCGTTCTGGGATATTCGTACGTAGACCGATCCTGGTTCGATTCGCCATACAATGGTAAGAAATTTGTTTTTCTTTTCATTGTTTCTTTTATAACCTAAAAATGTAATATCGTACGTTTCTCCTTGTGATTTTATGTTCGAATTGAGACTTGCGTATTTTATTATATTTTTCTTAACTATATCTTTTTATTATCCTGTTTCTTATTATCTCTAATTAACGTGTCAATTATTATTTGTTTGTTTCCAGCTCCTTTAAATCAAGAAATAAACATATGAACGTACATAGGATAGTAAACCGATTTCTATTGATCGCTTTGGAAAGAATAATGAAACGTAATGGAAAAAAGAATTTAACCAAAGCCGTAACAGCTACTTTACCAAAAAAGAATCATTGGTCGTTAGGCTTACTCGATTCTATGAAAGATCCAACTCTTAAAGTCGACGAGGACGATAGCGTAGTCGTTATCAAAGATAAATATCCAAAAGCAAGATTTCATTATCTGATTTTGCCGAAAGAAAATATTTCTACAGTTTGGAAGATTCAAAAGAATCATGAGAATCTTCTATGGCATATGGACGATGTCGCGGAAGAACTAATTAAAAAACATTCGGGGCACAAGTTCCTGTATGAGAAAAGTCAAACGAGAAATTATTCTACAACTATGTTTCTTTACTCTATTTCGTCTTGTAGCTAATATTTCTTTATATTTGTAGTATCGGGTATCATGCTGTGCCGAGTATGCAAAGAATGCATTTACATGTGATTAGTACAGATTTTAACAGTCCGTGTTTAAAAACGAAATATCACTGGAACAGTTTCACAACGCCATTCTTTATCTCTTCCAAAGGTAAATCGAAGCTATCGATATCGTATTCAACGCATTTATTGAACGTATTTTCTTTTCAGAATTATGTAAACAACTCAAAGAAAACGGAGAACTCAAAAAGATAAGTTCTACGACGGCACAAAAGTATTTAAATAGTGAATTAAAATGCCACGAGTGTTCGGTAAAGCCAAAAAATATGGGCGACTTGAAAAGACATCTACTCTCGTCGCATTTGTCAGAAAAGCAGGAATGAACGTTCTTTTTATCTGACACTGTAGACCATTATCTTCTCGACCAAAAATTTGAAGTCGATGGCATTTCCTGTATCATCCAGCCATGATTTTCAATTGATGTCGACTGTATTTGGTGCGATCCAGTAGCAGCTAGTGTTTCAAGGAATCGTTTAAAACATGACGTGTAATAATTATCGATTACCAGCTTTGAACGTAAGAATAAAGCGTAAGGAATAAAATTATATCGCCCGCGAGCGACACATCGTATTCGTATAATATTCGTTATAGATCATTATGAAACAATTTTGGATCGAGGTAAAGAAAACTTTTGAAAATATGTTTCAACAATTCTCCGCTCCTTATATATCACTTTTTTCCAGTTTAATTCACTCTACGGATATCTTTGGAAAGTTATTTAATACGAAACACAACATTTCCGCAGGAATAAAACGAAACAAACATCAGTGTATCAATTGCCGTCAAGTTCGTTCGTAATAAAATGAATAAATATAGTTGCCATATGTGTATCAGGATTAGGATCGACATTTTTTGATGGTTTTTCGTAAAGAAAGCAGTCAGGTTATATGTTTCGGAAAATTTACTATAAATAAATTTGATGTTAATAGGTTTCGTCGCCTATAATATCAATTACGTGCTAACTATTTACAGTCTTCATCCTTATCCTGTGTCTAGAACTTTGCGTGTACGAGTGTGTGTTTGAAGTGCATGAAAGGTAGGTATATAGGTAGGTGTTGTGTGTGTGTGTGTGTGTATGCGATTGCGTGTGTGAGTAATAAGTATGATCGAGTACGCACGTAGGACCCGATGTGTGAAGTGTGTCGATCGTGTGTCGTCTTAAAATCTGTATACATTTAGTAATACTGCAATGAATAGTTTGAAGCGTTTCTATCGCATCGAAACAGTAGGCATTTTAACGTTCGCAAGGCCTTGCCTGTTATTGCTTGCGTGGCTCACGGAAAAGATAATCCGTGAACACAAATTTACACCACTGATTTTCTTTTTTTTTTTTTTCTTTTAAGTATTCGTCTCCTCTCTACATACGCACCAATACGTGCGTATTATACATAAATTAGTTAAATTACCTAGGAATTTTGTATTTTCCTTTGAACTCGTCGCGCGCTGAGAGGCGTCTTCGAGCTGGCATCGCTTCGCGTCGATTCGCGAATACATTTTCTTTAATTAGAACTATATAATACAAAAGGAAAACTGGATACGACGCCGCTCGAAGCACATAGGAATCTCGATACCATGATCTCCGAATTACGACTTCGAAGATCCACCAAACTTTTCGCCTAACACATATCGACGATTGATCCGACGAACCACCTCGTTTTTTCCTCGCGTACACGCTCTCCTTTACGCCTACTAAAGCTTTAGCGCGGTCTACATAAAACGTAGAGAAACAAGATGCAGCTGGGCGTAAAGAACGCGTGCGGAATAACGCTGCGTTATCGCGCTTTGGTATATGCCGCGAATGTCTGAATTTTCACGTTTAACGTATCTACAACACCTCGTTTCGATCGATCGATCGATCGATCGATCGGGAGAGAGAGAGAGAGAGAGAGGGGTGAGAGAGCACGATAATAAAAACAAAATGAATAAGAAACGAACACGCAAGGATAAAGACTTAAAGAAAAATAAAAAATAAATGGAAAAGAGGAAAACGTCCTCGCGAGAAAGAAAAGTCGCGCAACTAGGAAAGAGAAAGAGGCGAAAATGAAGAAAAGAACGCGGAGGAGGAAATTCGCGGGAACAAAATTCCATTTTTCTTGGTCCGCTCGCACCGTACGTAGCCCACCAAAAGCGGTCACTTTGGAAAGAGCCACTGGGCGCGAGGACAATGCCGGATCTAAAAGAAGAACCGCCATTATTTCGAACACATCGAGCCACGGTCCCTGCTCCACGAAATTCGACCTTACATCCGTTCTTTTCGCTTTCCGCGCAGTTCTCTCTATTTTTATATACCCTGTTTAAATCTATGCTCGCGAGGAAGTCGACCATTACGCGCACTCCCACTGTTATAACATTGAATTTTTCAATAACGAAAAATAGACTGAATAAACGCACGTACGATCAAATTCCTTATTTTCGAGCCTCTCTCGCCGCGGCAAGTGGCGTCAACGAATTCTATCCTAATTTTCGTATCCTAAGCCTAAGAATTTCTTTTGTACACAAATTGTCTAACTAACTATATATATTCACATTCTCATAAATATCGCGCGTAATATTACTTTTATATATATATAAATATATATATGTATGAGTGTATATATATATACACGCGACAAGTGCGTACGTGTGTGTATATATATATACAATGCGTATAGATAATGATAATGTACAAGTGTATAATACACAGTATCAAGGAATTTGGTCGTACGATTCTAAGCCGAAGAAACGAGGCGATTCATCCCGATTCCTACTAGACGATCGTCGCGAAATATATTTACAAGTTTCTAACTTTACAATGACGATGTAATGGGTTTATACACGCACGCGTATTGTTTCTACCATCTATACGTGTGTACATATACGCGATTACTAGAGAGGATATATATATATATAATAATATATATATAAAGATATATACACACACTTATATACAATATTCAACGCGGTATTATAGTAGCGATAATAATTGGTAATAGCATTAATAGTAGTAATAGTCGCAGTGATAGTAGCGGTAATATAACTAATACGTAACATCTATACAGACTTCTTAAATCTTATTTTGAAATACGAAAAAAAGAAAAACCGAATGAAAGAAAAGATGGAACGAAAAAAAAAGAACAAAAAAGAACTAAGAGAAAAATAAATAACGTAGGACGAATACGCTTCTTCTATAATAAATAAACGAAAAAGTCCGCATTTTTAAACATACGAGGAAACAATACTTATATCGGCGATACTATAATACATACGGCTACGTAGTAGTTAACAAGAGCGTTAATAATGCATTCTAGAGTTATTAAAAGGTATACAATTATAATGATGATAATGATGATGACGATGATCATAATGATAATGATGATAATAATAATAATAATAATAATAATAATAATAATAATAATAGTAATAGTAATAGTAATAATGATAATAATAATAATAGCAATAATAATAGCGAATAATGAGATAACGATAATGATTGGCTTAACGCGAAGGAAAATAAGTTATACCGACGCACGCGAGTAAGAGCGAATTTCGGTGCGCTTTCTCTAAATATATTATAATTACCTATTTGTTTCTTAAAGCTAGGCGAAAAAACAAGATTATCTATTTAATCTAAATAGGATCGCGTTCGATTTTTCCCGTATCCATATCTTCGCGGTAGGAGAAAATCATCGTTTATCAGTGCTCTCTTCAACTTTTGTCGACGCAAGCCCACCCTGCTCTACGTCGACGTACCACACGATTTTCGTTCTTAGCGTTCCCGAACTGCCGTTTTTCTTTTTCTTTTGTCTTTTTTCTCTTTTTCTTCAAAATCCGCGAGGGCCCGATTAAATGGTCGCGACGAGAAAACGGAACAAGAGCAAAAACCCGAGGAGAAGCGGATCGATGACGACGCGACGAGAACACACACTGTTTTGTACTTACGAATTACGCTAATTATTAATTCTAAATATATGTATAATGGGGATGCATAGGCATGCATCCTCGCTTCGCAAAGTCTTTGCCCTGCTTTTCGAGTGAAATGGTTCTTTTGTATTTACAAGACAGGTACCATAGGGAGACGAAAAAAGAGAAAGAGACAAAAAAGAAAAAAAAATAAGAATAAAAAAAAATCGGATACGCAGGCAAGTTCGACCGATCGTTTCTCGGCTAACGTAAGAAAAATAAGCGATATTATTAAAGCTGCGAAGGGGTGGTGGTGGTGGTGGTGGTCTGTGTCTAAACTCCTCCCAACGTTTTTCCTTTTCTATTTCGTCGATCCGCTGTAAACATCGTCTCTTAATTCTACACTCTCATCCGACCTTTCCTCGGAGCCACTTCTCTTCTAATCGTTAAATAGAAATTTCGACTATAAATACTTTGTAAAGAATTTTCCTAAAGCTTCGCACGACGCCGCGTCACATTCACGTTACATCGATGAACGACCGATGCGGCTTCGCAAATACTTGTCCCTAAACAATTCGCTCTACCCTTCGTGTCTCGAAGCAGCTTGTCACTGCCTCTTGCAACGATAATTTACCTAACTTTAAGAAGATCCCTCGAGAATCGAGGGGGAAACGACCAAACGATCTAGAGTATCTTTACTAAAGTAGAAGCGACATCTATCGGTCCCTACGATGTCTTCCTACGTGTCTATATATATACATGTAACAAATTCTTTCCTATATAACGTCAAAATTCGAAAAGATGAAATTATCGAATCTCTACCGTCGTCTTCTCGGACGGGTATCGCGATCGAGTCGTGGTCATTGCTCTCGGACAACTTTTTTCTTAAGCGGTGGATTCCTGCAGGCCGTAACAATGGACTCGCATCTCCTCGATAGCTCTACACCACTCTAATGCGAATCCCTCGGGATCTTCGAGATAATACGTCCTGTTTGGCTGTAATGCGAAAACAAAGGAGTTCGATCAGAGAGAGAGAGGAGGGGCAGGAGCGAAACGTTCGTTTCGATTTAAAAGGTTTAGAAACTTACAGTATGGACAAAGAAAATCTTAAAGTTCTTGGGCTCGACCCTGAGTTCGGGGCTCCAGGGTATCTCACCCTTGAGCACCATATTGACAGAGTCGACGTAATATAGGTGAGGTCCGGTCGTGAGCAGGAGCATTCTCCGTCTAGCGAAGAGGCCCTTTCTCTTGTTGACGAATCCTTGCTTCAAGATGAGATTGCCCTCGACGAAGACGTCCCACTGACTGGACGCGCGTTGCTTCTCCAATCGGTTTCTGATCTCCTCGGGCGTGAGATCGGCGATGTTGCTTTCGGTTCCGGAGGTCCTGGTCTTTCTCGGTTGTCTCTCGGCAACGGTGGCGGCGGCGGCAAGTACAGCAGCGCGTCGAGCGGGCTTGTCGATGGTTCGTTTGCTCGGCTCGTTGGCGCTAGGTTCGGCACTGTTGTCCGCGTTGTTCTCGTTCTCGCGTTCGTCGTCTTCCTCGTCATCGTCGTCGTCGTCGTCGTCATCGTCGTCGTCGTCGTCCTCGCCGATGCCAAGACCGAGAAGTCTCGTTAGCTGCTTGTCGTCGAGCCCGGGCTCGAGATGGTCCGGAACTCTGTACTGCGACCTGAGTTCCTCGTGCTCCGACGTGCCGGGCAAATAGGGATAAATCGGCGGAGGCGTTTGTTCGTGAAGGGTCTCGAAGTCGACACCCTCGAAGAAGGGATGAGCACGAATGCTGGGATAACCGGCGCCGTGCTCGTCCTGAGCGCCGAGTCTTTCGTTGGGTTCGAGCACGAGAAGACGACTGACGAGGGACTTGGCCAACTCGCAGAAGCCATCGGGTATTTCGTACTCGAGCTTCAAGATCTTTTGGAATATCAAGTATTCGCTCCGCGAACGGAACGGCGGCAAACCGGCGACCATCTGGTAGACGATGCAGCCGAGCGCCCAAAGATCCGACGCTCTGCTCGCCGTTTTGTCCGTCAGTAATTCCGGTGAGACGTATTGCGCGGTGCCGACGAAGGAACCTCTGCGTTCCTTGCGACCCTGCTGCTGTTGCTGTTGTTGCGGCTGCTGCTGCTGCTGCTGCTGTTGTTGAGCGTCATCCGCCGGAGGTCCCATCACTTGCGGGGTCTCCGGATCTTTGAGGATTTTAGCGCTGCCGAAATCGGTAATGAGCAGGTGCATCTTCTCGTCCAAAAGTATGTTCTCCGGCTTGAGATCGCGATGAATGATACCGAGACCGTGAAGGTATTCGAGACCACGCAGGATCTCCGCCGAGTAGAACTTGGTACATTCGATGTCGAAGGAGCCAACCTTATTGATATAAGGTAGAAGCTCGCCGTTTTTCGCGTACGATAGGACGAAATAGAGTCTTTCCATGTCCTGGAAGGTGCAGAACAAACGCACGAACGAGTGTTTCGCCGTCGCGAGCATGTTCAACACCTCCTTCTCGCGTTTCACGTACTCGGTCTTTTTCTCCTTGATGACGTGACGCTTGTCGCACACTTTTATCGCGTACTCCTTGCTGGTATGGATATCCTTGGCGAGGTAAACCTGAAGGAGAGATTCGCGATATTTAGATACACGCGCCTCCTCCTTCCTCTTGCATGGAAGAGGCGATTCGTAATAGCGAAGAATAGCGAAGAGGAGAATAAAAGGGAAGAACTTACGGTGGAGAAGCTTCCCTCGCCGATCACCTTGCCAAAGATGAAATCCTTCGGAGTGCGCTTGTGCGTGAGCGGATTTACGGTGGTGAGCGAAGGGTTCGTAGGAACTCGGGGCGCCAAGGTGGCTGCTGGCGCCACTACACCGTTGGTCACGTCGTTCGTCGGTGGAGACATTTTGGACACCGGCCCCTCCACCGTTACTGCCGGCTGTGGCGAAACGGTAAGCGCCTGGTTCGCCACACGCTGAAACAAAAAAAGAAGCACTTTTTCTTCGGAGGAACTTTAGAGAAACTTTGATCGAGGATGGGAGCTCGAACAAGGTAGTCGCTCGCTAGCGAAACGCGAGGAGAGCCTACGGAGAGTTCGGTATCCGGTACTCTTAACTCCTCTCATCCGGTAGCATCGGGAAATCGCGGAGCGGAAGTCGTCGCCTGACGTCACCGCACTACCAACGCGGCACGTGGCCCCACGCATCGAGAGAGAGAGAGAGAGAGAGAGAGAGAGAGAGAGAGAGAGAGCTTTATCCTCCCACGCTACGAACGATCCTCGATCGAAAAGGAGACGCGAGACGTCTTACGCATTTCCGCTACTCGTTTTTACCCGTTCGGGGACCATCGACCCTTAATCTTTTCGTTTCCTGTCCCGAAAGACGACCGGGAGCAACGCACTTCCGCCGAAATACGAGAAGATATAAAACGGCGATGATATAAATAAGAAGATACGGAGAGGTAGGAGTGCTCGGAAAAAAGTACAGGTACCGGGGCCACCGTATATACTCCGTCGAGAGATAATGGAAGAGATAAATACGCGCAACGGTCCAATTTCGTGATTCGTCACCCACGCTCTACTTCGCTCGCATCTTTGTAGGTCTATGCGCGAGATACGCTACCTGAAAGATGCGATACTCTTTCTGGAGGACTTGAAAGAAGACAGCCGATTTGGATGTTCGCACAGGGTCGGAAGGAAAAGGGAGAGAGAAAGAGAGAGGACGTTCGCGTTCTTCCCAGGCCGGTTACGAGGCGGGCCCCACAGCGTCGTCAACCATCCGTATCAGGCCGTCGACCTCCTCGAGAGCGTTAGCTCGAGAGAAGCCTCGTCGGCCCTACGCGATGACGTTCCGAGGAGTAACGCTCGAGTTACCTCTCTCTCTTCCTTCTCCCGTTCCCTCTTACTTATCTCTCCTTTATACTCTTATCTACGCTTCGGGTCACGACTCGAAAGCATTTCGTCTACAACGCTCGACGAATTTCCCAATAGCACGCCTATGGAAACGATGAAAAGCGAAGTATGCGCGTGCGATATCGGACCAAGTTGCCCCATTTTCCGAGGAAAGAGAAACGAGAGCAGGCTGCTCCCTTTCACGAGAAAAGCCCTCGTCGGAAAAGCGGATTTACGAGACACCGCGGAGTGGAAACGGTGACCGCGTTTCTTCCTGGGTGCAAATCCAATCCCCGAAACGCGTCTTGATCCCGTACGGGGGGATGTATCGGCCACTTCTTTCTCTCGTCTCTTTTCATTCTTTCCGAAAAAAAAAATATGCGCGAGAACGATAAAAATTGTTTCGGAGCAGAAAGAACTGCGTAGAAGCTCGGGAATTTTCCGAAAGACGGAATCTTTTCTCTTCTCTTCTCTCCTCTTCTTTTCTTTTCTTTTCTTTTCTTTTCTTTTCAATGCTTTTGGGCCTTCTTTACAGCGACTCTCTCTCCCTCTTTCTATAGCATATACGCGACAGCATAGTCGCACGTATAGCGCGTAGAAAAGAGAGGAGCGAGCACACACGTACGCACGCGTACGCATTTACACACGAGAGAACGAGCGGCATTCCAACGGACATTCTAATTTTAGCTTCGCTCGTTTCTCTCCTTCTCGCACGCGCGCCTTTTTTCCGTCCTTTATAACTTTCCGACCTCTCTCTCTCTCTCTCTCTCGCTCGCTCGTTTCTTCCCTCTCTCTTCCCGCTTACATGGCGGTTGCGTTTTTTCGTGCCGCAAACGGTGCTGCACTCTCACAGCGGCACGCAGTACCAACCATCTCAGTGGTTCTTAATATCGTTCGTTGCAGCCGTTTACATGAAAGAAATGTCTAATAATTTCTACGTCATACGATTGTTGAAATATTCAAAAGTCGAGTCGCAACGTTTATTAACTGGTCTATTTTCTTCCCGCGACGATGCGAAACACGAAACGCGACGCGAGCGAGTTTCTCGAGCGAAGGGACGAAGGCGACGCGAAGAACCACTGGACAACACGGTCCACCACCTTTCTCCCTGCTCGTCGTTCTCTCTTCTCCCTTTGCGCGAGCGGCGACAGACGGCAGTGGCGGTGACGGACGGAGGGAGAGGAGGGAGAGGGAGAGGGAGAGGGAGGGGAGGAGAGGGGAGAGAGAGAGAAAGAGAGAAGAGGAAGGAGGCCGATCTCCGGCATCCCCACCCTCGTGCCGTTTTTCCCGAGAACACAGAAGGGACTACGCCTATCGGCGGCGACGGCGGCGGCGCAGGCGGCCGACACTTTTGTCCGTGAATGAAATGTTTTGCATTCGCAGACGCTGAGAAACGTGTCGCGAGCACAACCTAAATTAGAACACGCGGCGATCCCTTGCTCCAAAAGCGAGAGAGAGAGAGAGAGAGAGAGAGAGAGAGAATTTTATTGCACTAGGCCATGTAGCTTCTCAAGTTCGTAAAAAGGAACAAAATACGAGCGAATGTAAACTTAAAATATCCGAACAACGTAAAAAATACAGGAAAAATAGAGGGAGAGAGCGCCGCGTGAAAAAGAAAATGGAAAGGGAAGAAAGGAGGGCGGGAAAGAAAAGGGAGAGGGTAGCTTTTCCTTCTTCTCGCGCTTTAAGCGTTATCGATCGAGACGCGGTGCTTCGGAAAAGAGAAGTAGCCGGGGTCAATGATGAGGCACGATTTAGACTAGCTTAGAGTGCTTCTTCCTCGAGCTTATCGTTAGACGTAATGGGTGCGTAGTAGAAAAGTACGCGTACGATGGCACCGTAGTAGTAGTAGTAGTAGTAGTAGTAGTAGTAGTAGTAGTAGTAGTAGTAGTAACGGCAGCAGCACGGTAACGCGCTCGACGTCTTTTTCAAATTTCTTTCGACTTCGTTGACCTTCCGTTACGTACCAAAGCGTTGTTTTTTTTAACGGAGAGCACGGGACGTGGAGGAGGGGGGAGCGTAGGCGGTTTGTTGTCAAACGACCGTAACAACTACTATTGGAAATATCTATTTTCTAAGTTTATCAAAGAGCTAGACTCTTGACAAATAAGCGAGCTCGACGAAAACATGTTTTTTCGACCGCTCGAGAATAAACACTCGGAGGAAGAATCTTGATTATTCGTTGGAGGGGTTCGAAGTTCAGACGAGCCTATCGGTGGCACCGTTCTCATCGAGTTCTCTCGACCTCGAAGACTCGGTGGTTTCTCGCTCTTTCGTCTGATTCGCCGATGTAATTACGAGAGATCCGACGACGTTTCCTTTTTTTCTTGCGCGTCGTTGTGCTCGAGCGTGCACACGTATATACGTACGCACATAAATATATATACGCATATAAATAGGAAGGAGCGCGCGCGCGCGATTCAAGAAAAAGGAATCTAGACCGAATAAAAAATCACCTGGCAACTGGTCTTCCTATCGAAAATTCCGCATTCCGTCGCGAACCCGTTTAAAAAATCGACTCCGAAGGCCTCTGTAAACAACTTTCGAGGCGAGTCGTTCGCAGAGAGAGAGAGAGAGATTACGTACCGCACTCGCGCGAACTCGGCTCCAGGCGAATTTATTTAAATTCGACCGAGCGTAAATTATTCATGCCGCGAGGCAGTGTGTTAACCTCGACTCTTTCATCTTCTCCGTAAGCGAGGTATCGTTCGCTACTCGCCTCGAATGCCGCGCAAGGGATGCTCTCGGCCGTCGTCCAACGACCAGCGGCGTCTTAGAAATAATTTCGAGCAACGAGAGAACCTTTTTTACGCTTTTACGCCTCAACTTTTCTTTTTCCCGAGACAACGCTCGGTCCGTCTTCTCGGTTCCGTCAAAGGAAAACAAATATGTACCTTTTTCGCGAGGAGAAAGTTAGCATAGCACTCCGGAGGAAACACACTTTTCCGCACAAACCGCTCGGAACGTTCTATCTTCTACGATGGTCTCTTTGAGAGTCTTACCTTGAATAACTTCTTAAGCCTCCGGTAGCCGCGATGTAATCGCGACACGTACTGCTTGTTGGAATCCAGTTTGAATGATTAAAGCCACAGTTGCGGAAACGAAGATAAGAAAAATGAAAAACCGAAACGACGCGAGGAAAACCAAAGACGGGTATTTGCTTTCGATCGTTGGTCCGATGGCAATCTTCTCGAGGTTGCGGGGAAAGAATAAGAAAAAAAGGAGGAAGAACGGAAGAGTCGTCGTTGTTGTTGTTATCGGTGATGTTGTGTCTCGTCGATGTTTGCTCGTCGGTCGGGGGATGGATCGATTTAGTAGTAGTAGTAGTAGTAGTAGTAGTAGCGGTGGTGGTGGTAGTAGTAGAGTAGTAGTAGTAGAGTAGTAGTGATGTGGTAGTGTAGTAGCAGCAATAGTAACAGTGTAGTAGGAGTGGTAGAAGAATAGTTGTGGTTGCTGTCGTTACGTGTTGCGTCTTACGTTAGAAACTTTTTTTGCGATGACACGAATTAGAAGAACCGAAGATAATAATGGCAACGACGATGACGATGATGCGGACGAAACCGATGGCGACACGGTCGTCGACGTTTACCGGATTTCCAAACAAAACGTCCCGATAGATGGATAGATATATATGTGTGTATTATGTTTCCTTTCGATAAGAGTGTCTCTCTCGGGAACGACGTACGCGTATATGTGCATGCGCGGGAACCGAAGAACGAAAAACACGTTCGTGGCCATAGAGAGCCGTTCGCTTACTGAATTCTACGCTTGGCGGGTCCGGGCTGCTAACCCGCGCTTTCTCCCCACCACTAGTAGCTCTCTTGGCGGCAAGCCTCCCCACTACCGCGTACGACCTCTTCCTCGAGCGTTCTATCCCCTCTCTCGGCTCTGCTCGAGCCCGCATCCGGGAGCTTCGAGTGGGGTGCGCGCTCTCGCTCTCTCGCTCTCTCTCTCTCTCTCCAATTCTCTCCCCACCTACGTCGTCGACGTCGTCGTCGTCGTCGTCGTGTCAGTAATCTTACCGTAGATCGTAAAGCACGCTCACCGCTGTGGTCGAGTGCGAAAATCGCAACGAAGGACTACGCCTCGAATCTCTTTCCTCCTCCTCGTCGTTGTCGATCGTAACGACGTAAAAAAAAGAAAAGGACGAGTCGGAAAGGCAGCGAAGAACGTAGTCGAGGATGGAAGGAGAAGGAAAGAGAGTCCATCGGCTAACGATCCGGCACGCCCGTCGACGTCGGCCTACTATCGCGAGGACGGATAAACATTCGGAATTGTTTATTGGCGCGGCGACGAGTTCGCGTTCGAATTTGACCGTTCGAGGGGAAAAAGTCCATACGGTTAGTTGCGGTAAGAAGGAGGGGAATTTCGGTCGGCGCGCATGCGTCGGCGCCCCGGCGGGGATAGTCGGAGCGACGGCGCCACTATCCCCACTCCCTGTCACCCCTACCATCTTCGGGCTCGCAGAGTGCGCTCTCTCGCCTTGGAAGGTAGGGCACGCGCGAATGAACGCGCGCGCACTCTGCGTACCTCCCTTTCCTATCTTCTCTCTTTCCTCTCTCCCTCCGACCCTCTCGCGCTCGCTCTCGCTCTCCGTGTGTTTGTTTGTTTATAGTCGTGTTCTCGGAAATACCCGATACGAGTAACGGACTCTTGCGGCGCGCGCGTTGCCTCGCATTCCCATTCTGGCGTTGCATCCGGTCGGTTCTCGGATTCCTCGAGCGTTGCATCCAATTGCTATACCTCCGCTCCGCCAACTTTTTTCCCCCTTTCCTCGTCTCGCTCCTTTATGTTTCCTCTACGACGATCTTTCTCCTTTTCGAAAAATTATTGCCTTTCGAGACGGACGGAAAGAACAGAATCGATCGTTGAACTCCCGTCGTCGCCCCCCCCCCTCCCCCCGAGAAGGAACCCCGCTATCTTTGAACTTGACTTCCAATCTATCAACGCTAATCTTTCTTTTTTCTACGAACCTCCGCGCGAAGGCAGATATCGAGAGTCGCGATAAAGATTGCATCGCGTTTCTGATTCTCAAGAAGGTAAGCTAACTTCGTCCTGCGCGTTCTTCTATCTTGAGATCGAAAAACAAATATCGCGTACGATAACGCGGCACGATGAGGTTTCATAATAGATCGTAGAACGCGCACGGTGGTATCGCGCGCTATCGGAAACTTTCGGCGATAAAGAGTTTCGCTTGTTTTCTTTTCCTTTTCTTTTTTTCTCTTCACCTTTCGAACCACATCGACCACCGTTTATCGAAACAAAGCGATTGTACTTTCTCGGCCGAGACGAAGAGTCCGAGAAAGACAATAATATCGTTCGAGGCGCCTCGACGACGTAATTTCACTCGTTAGCAGCGAGGCTCTTTCGTACGAACCCGAGATCGTATCGCGCTCCCTCGATAAGACGCGACTGTTGGATAATGACGCGCGATCGTGAGATCGTCGATGTCGATCGTTTGTTGTTTGTTCCTTCGAGAGTTCGTCCGTTTCGCGCGTACTCTCGACTTGGAGTCTTTCGTTATCGCGATAAAAAGCAGCGACCGTTGATCGCGCGTCGACTGCGCGAGCCACGTCCGTCCTAGTTCTTGCAACGCAATATCGCGCCAAACCCCGCGATTCGAACTTTTTAAAAGTCGTGCGAATTGCGCGCGTAGACGCAACGACGCTCGAATTTCCGGCTTTTCGAAGCGTACAGTCCGACGCGGACGATCGATTTCCGAAGAGTCCAAGAATATCGGGTTGCGACGCGATATCTGCCTAATGTTTGTCGTTTCGATACACGTATCTACTTTTTCCAGCGAGATCGATCCGCATTACTAGACTTTACTAGAGATACAAAGTCCAACGAACGAGAGAAAGAAGAAGAACGATAGAACGGCGTTGTTTACTTCTTCCTCGAATCACGGACTTTATCGCGTTTCTTCGCGCGCTCACGTGGAAACGTTCGGATCGAAAATCTTCGATTCGAAGAACCCGACGTAAGGTTCCCATGGGATCTCTCCGACGCGTATCGCGTCATTATCGTCGTTCGCGCCTCTGGTCGCGTTCCGAACGGCTCCAGGCTGCGGTCGATCGTCGCCCGACTGGCGACTAACAAAGTCGCGCATCGAGCTTTTCCCTCTACGTCGTACTACGATCAGTCGTACTGCGCTAGAGCAGATTTTTTAGCGAAACGAACGAAACCACGAGTCGGCTCTGTCGTCTCTCCGAATATTTATGAGGAGCGAATCGAGAGCGTCAACGCGCTATAGCGCGCGCCTCTCTAATATTCACCTGGCGATTCATCGATCGCCGAGAGAACAATGCTAAGTCGACTCGAGTAACACAATGACGGCCGAGAGCGTAGCAACGGCAACTACCTCGCCTCCGTTGAACGATCGTCGAGACCACAAAAACATTGCTCGTGACGAACCGGAAATAAATGACCGGTCGGTCGATCAACGAATGCACGGAGATGCGTTCGAAGGAGCGCCTGTACGATTTTTGTACGATTCGTTACGCGAGCCTCCGGTATGTGGTCCTCGAAAGTTCGAGGACGTTTATCGGGTATCGCGATCGAATTCTTTCTTTATCGGCCACCTCGTAGAATCTCAACTTTTTTTTGCGTTTGATTCTCACGTTAATACCAACAACAAGTCGAAAGCAACACAGGCTCTTATCGATTACTCGAGAACGAAAACAACGATCTTATCGCGGGACGTTACTCGCGAACGCTAATATCGATTTTATAAAAGAGATACGCTGCTTACCGCGCGAATAATTAGTCGAAAATTCGTCCGATAACGACGAATGGGCTAACCTGCGAATAAAAGAATGAAACAAAAAAAAAAGTATTTCGAAATATACACGACCAACGTTCGAGAAGGAAGGAAGAGAAGCGCGAGAGCGGTGCTCGCGATAATGCGACTTGCTCGACAATAAACAAAACCCTATTTATACCGTTTATCGGCTTGTTTACGGCTGTAGGACACTTACTGTAATGTAGTAAATCGCGTAGGCAGCGTGAATCATTCGTGGGCAGTCGATCTTCGAACTCATTCACGCTCTCTCCTCGACGGTTCCGCGGCGGACGATAAATGGCGATCGGCCGTCGTCGTAGTGCTCTCTCCCCCCTCTCTCTCTCTCTCGCTTTCTCTCTCTCTCTCTCTCTCTCTCTCTCTCTCTCTCTCTCTCTCTCTATCTCTCTTTCACTCGATGTATGTACACGTGCTGCTGGGCTGCTGTTGCTTCGTCGCTCTCGTCCGTCCGTTCCGTATACGTATATACGAGTATACGTGTGTGTAGTGGCGATGGAGGTGCCGGCGCCCGTCGTACCGACTCGATCGACGGCTAATCGCGTCCTCGCTTCTTAATTAATCCCCGATGATAGGGCCGAACTTCGTACGGCACGAACGCTCGATAAGCCGTCGCCGTGCACGTGTACAGAAAGTGTCGTCGGACGGCGGCTGTGGCTTGTGACTGGCGTCAGTCCTCTCGAAAACACAAAACAAAACGTAACGATACGAAGCTTTCGACGGTATAAGGCTAACATGTATTATGAAATCGTTAATAATTATGATCGAAAGTCGCTCTTCCTTCCTATTCCGTCTCTCTCTCTCTCTCCCTCTCTTCCTTTCGTCCCGTTCAACGATAGTGTTTTGTCAATCCCGAATCGCTAGTTCGGCCTTTCTCGATGGAAACATTTTCAACGACGTTAGACGCTTCGTTCTGGAATGGAAATGGTCAATTCGAAACGAGATCGCGCCGCTACGACTCGCAGAAATCTTTTGCGACTCTACGTGGACAGAGAGACAAAGGGGGCAGAGAGAGAGAGAGAAAGAGAAAGAGAGAGAACATTCGGAGAAGCTGGGCGAGCTCGATTTACCGTTATCCAATAAACGCACTCTCCTCCAACCTTCTAAACGCATTTCTTCGGGTCTCTGGACTTAATTTCGTTCTCTAACAAAACTGCACTTCGAAGCGGAACGAGGGTCATAAATTAAACTCGTCATTAAAATTCTATTTATAGGTCGCTCGTCGCGTCGTTTCGGAAAATCTTTGCGCGACCGAAAACTCCTGACCCACATTTTGCCAATTCAGGCGCGAAATACACGGAAACGAAAGGCACGAGAAGAAAACGGATTAAAACGAAGTCAAACGGAGGAGGAAACGATCCGAGAGACGCCGAAACGCAACTGGCAGCGAAACGTTCGCTACATCGACTGCTCTCGACTCGTTTCGATTTCTCGAGCTCGACGACGACGACATCGGTGATTCGTTTACTCTCTCTCTCCTCTGCCAAGGAAAATTTGGCAGGCCCTGATTCGCCTCGTTGAAACAAATATAGAAAGGTGCAAAGGTCGATGCTCGGTTTCTCCTCCCATGGATAGGAATCGCATACGAAGGTACGAGTCCATTTTTCATTTCCTGATTCGTATACGGCGCAGCACGAAAATGAAGTATCCACTTAAGGGGCGATGTATATCGCCACCGACCAGGAAAGCTCGCACACGTCGACGATAAGAGAGTGGCGATCGAAGATAGGTGAAAAAGCATTTGGCACGTGCCGTTATATCGCCCGTCTATATACGCGCTTCCACCTAGGTCGAATAGGAACGTACGTTGATGTGCCGGGACGTATTAGCGTTTCATCGATCAATCGTAGATATCGAAATCGGAAAGGAAGCTCCCTGAGTGGTCAGCGACGGGCAAAGGAAAGAAAAACAGGAAACGAAAGGGCGTCTTTTGACGAATGCGTCCTGGATATACTCGCGCGATTTCCTCCGCGACGGGATCCACCCTCTTTCACGTTACCTCCCTGGAGTCTCTTCTTTTGTCCATCGGTCGGGCGGACAGGAGGGACAGGTGCGCCCAGGGAGTCCTCCCTCGATTTGTATTCGTCGTTGGAATTGCTCGATCGGTAACTCGATGAAAACCCACATCTTCCGCACTCGGAAAGTTTCGCCGGTCGTGTCTTTGAATACGGAAAGCAGCCTACGTATTGTCTATCGTTCGGACAAAGGGACGTGTAATTTTCCTTTACCTTTTAGAATCTACTCGAAACGGTTCGAACTTTCGGTTCGACCGACTCGGGCTTTACGACGACTGTCTCTCTGTCTATCTCCCCCACCCCCTCTCCCTTCCCCTTCTCATCCGACTCTCTCCGTTGTGTAGTCGTCCGTGTTTTCGGAAGGAACACGAGAGAAGGTAGAAGACGAGTTCGAAGCAAGGTCGGGAAGAGAGTTGTTGTCGTAAACAGGTATACGTTGTCGATCGATAGGGGAGGGGTCACCGGATAACGACGAATGCTTGACCTATTTCGAGATCTTCTCCCTTTCTCCACGTCGTCGCTTCAAAATATCGCTTTTGAATATCTTGCCCGATTTATTTCAAAATCTACGAACAAATATTTCGATCGCTTCGTACCGTCGGAAACTGTTGTCTGTAGAACGAAAATATTTTTTCTCCTCTCTCGCGCGCGTATTCGGGCTGTTTTCTTATCTGGGCGAGGAAACGCGCGCGAGAGAGAGAGAGAGAGAGAGAGAGAAAGCGTCGACTGCTTTATGCGTTGGTAAATCGGTTGGCAACAATAAACTTGGAAATTCACGTGTGAACGATCGATCGAGCGAAATGGCGATTCGTCTTCCGCGATCGCACCTGCCCGACCGACAAGCTGGAAAGATTCAAACTCGGAGAACTTTTACGTACGACGATTATTTTCGATCTTTCTATATTACCCTTTAAAATTTGTGATTTCACGGACACGCTCTTTTTTCACTCGGACGCGAACGTAACCGTAACGTCTCTCGAGTTGTTGCTTCTGCAAACATTTATGCACCTGTTTTAAAATATTTATAGGACGGCAGGCCGCAAAATGAGCAAATATGTCGTAATTTATATCGAAGAAAAATATTTGCTAAAAAAATCACCGCACATCATTATCGTGCACGACAATTTACGGTAATGCGAAGCGAGCTCCTTTATAGCGCTTCGCGGGGATGCTCTTCTAAAGAATTATTTTTCCACGCATTTCAGTCGCGCTCTGTCCGTACGCCTTGAAAATTTCATGGTAACTTTTGGGATGCGCTCGGTGATCTAGTTACGCTTTACGGAGCAACGATTTTATTGGCAAGACCTTTAACGTACCATGTATATGATATATGTGTAACGATCTATTTTAATAAATATATAAGTAATAAAGAAATACTCGTCGTCTGGCGAACTCTCTTCCCTTCGCATCGAATAGATTCAACGATCTCAAGCGAGAACTATTAATAGTGGAATTTCGTTTCTAAAAGTGCCACTCTAAGTATACCAAAAGCGTCGTAGAGTTCTCAAAATAAAACGCGACGAAGAATATTTTGGAAGCGGCTCGTATACGCTTTTGCGCGTCTTTTCGACGAGACTCATAAATCAAAGGAGAACAAATACTTTTGGGAAAGACCAGACTCGCTATCGAAATTATGTCTCGAGTAAAACGAAAATAAAGAACGAAAGAAAGGAGACGCACTTGGAGAGAGAACATTTTTCGATCTACAAAAATCCTAAAGGATCGGCCAAGTAAGTACGATCATTTCTTTGTATCATTTATATCGAGTGTACGATGCGGTGCGCAAATGTTTATTTGTATTCGTCATTCTTCCCTAAAATAATTATCTGCGTCAATTCTCAATGACTCGCTAATACGCGCGCGCATACACAGACATTGTATACTTCGAATAAACGGAGAAAATTTGACCATAGCGTCTTTAATATGACTCGCTCTCTGCGTATTTGCCAATGGCCAAGGTGAAATTAATCAAAGAACTCGCTATCGCGTCGCATTAACTACGTGTTTACTTTCCCCACGCGTCATTCGTTTGCGCGTAATCGTTCATTTAAATGAAAGCGCGACTTATGTAACTGATTTCAATAAAAATACAATAAGGATGTAACACATTGATTCGAGACCGTTTTATTTACCAGCGTTTATTTCGCGTAGACGAGGAAGATTTGGTTCTTTTTCACGAGAGATAATTAATGCATTATAGCTCCGTCATCTTCGTCGTTGATTACGAGAATAGCGAAAAAAAGAGAGGGGGGGGGGAAAGAGTATCCGGACGATGGCTAAAGTCTTCGTCAAATTTGCATTACGAGGCAGAGACTTAATGATTTATTAATGCTGCTCAAAGTCTACGATTACGTTAATTAGCGTAACACATAGCGACGTCATGATTTTTCAATTTTCAAACGTCTTTTTCGCATTTCCGAATTCTCTTGGAACGACGAGCGCGAATGTTGGTACGATAAAATATGGTAAAGCGATCGTTGCAAAAGAAGCCTGTTTGCCGTAATCGCGTTAATTGTCTGCAGGGAGCCGAGTATTTACGGAATATTTTCATTTCTTCGCGGGTCGTCCGACCTCCTCTTCTTGTCGATGTTTATTCACGTGCGATATTACAATATAAACGCGTATAGTAACGCGCATAGTAGCGCGACACTCGACGAGTGACTCGCTTTGCAACCTAAAGTAACCTATAATGGCTATATATATGTGTGTGTATATACACACACACACACGCGCGCGCGCGCGCGCATATTCATGGATGTACGTACAAGTGCGTCCGGATCGACGGAAAGAAATATAAAACCGTCTCTCTTATTTTTTCTCTCTCCTTTCTCCTTACCTCAATCGTCGATGTAAGCGAGCAGCGGTCCACCTATCTCTCCCTTTCAAAGAGAAATTGAAGGATGCTCGGTCTCGAGCGTACCGCGTTTATGTCGCTCATAAACGAACTACGCTCGGTTATGAAGATAAATAATGAAGACAATAAAGAATCACGGTGACATTCTACTATTTTTTTCTTTTATTTCCTCCACTTTTCCTCCCGTTTTTCCACATTTTTCCCCTTTTTTATACACAAGCTCGGACTCTTCTCGTCTACCTTCCGCGGCGTTAATAATAAAACCGCGGTTGCAGTCGTTGAAATTGTGTGCCTGGGGATAAAAGAGAAAGAAGAAAGAAAAGAGAGTACGGTGTGGCGTCGGTGCGCTCGAAACTGTTTTCGTGGATACACTTTGCATACCGGTGAAAATTCAACTCGTTTCTAACGCTACTCGTACATAAAGTCATAAAGCACAAACGGCGTATTACGGTAGGTACACCACGTATACGTACCCGCGAATCTTTATCTCTCTCTCTCTCTCTCTCTCGCGGCGCTATTAGTAGGACGATGATAACCCGTTCGAGGATCCTCTCGCGTTTTTAGTCAAGTTTACGAAAGATAATCGGAGCCTCGTGTTTCGTTCATTGATTGGATTCCCTCTCGGATCGCATAGGCCGCCGCCGCCATCGCTTGCGCGGCTCGCTCATGCCGATTGCACGCGTGCGATCGATAAAGAAGTCGATATGGAAAGGCAAGCAGCTCGCGTTCTTTCCAATTCGAGTCATTGTATGTTAAATCGCGATCGTAGATTATACGACGAGATCGTAATCACATATCGGTTGCGCGGCTTCGAGCCGATCCGTCTTATTTATTGGAATTCTCCAAAATCAATGACTACGAACGAACAAAAGACTAGGGACGAGGAAGCAACGTCCTATCGTAATCTCTAGCTTTCTCCGTCTCTTTCTTCTGGAAAGAATACGGAGAACGTTTCAAGAGTCTTTCGAAAAGAAAGAAAAATACAAAGACTAAGCTTTCTTAGAAAATCTTTTTAGTCATCTTTGAGTATTCAACGGCGTAAAAGAGAGAGAGAGAGAGAGAGAGAGAGAGAGAGAGAGAGAGAGAGAGAGAGAGAGAGAGAGAGAGAGAGAGAGAGAGAATGAGAAGTTACAACGTAGACAATGTTTAATGCGTCATACGTAAAAATTATCGAGCGTGACTCGTTGAAAGTGTTGGAGAGCAGAAAGAACAATCGCGTTTATTGCAATGATGGAGAAGACGGAACACGGATACTTTGGTGCACGTATGCACCGGCTGCGTCGTTCTCTCTCTCGTCGGAGAACAACATCCATCACTTTTGCCTTTCTAGTACTTTCCAAGTAATTAATCACGCACCCATTGTTTCTACCACCCTACGCGTTTCCGATAACGCGTTATCGTAATCCGCCGTAAGAGAGTTCGCGGCATTCTATCGTTTACTGCGCGCGAGCCATGATACTTCTCGTTGAAGTTTCTCCTCCTTTCACGAATCGATCTCGAAATTCCCTTCCGGGAAATCTCTTTGCGCAGACATCGAGCAAAGGAGCAAGGACGATCCTTGGTCGAACGGTGCGACGTAACTTTGGTAAGAATAAAAGAGAATACAAAAATGAAACGGATAATTATTAAACGCACGCAACGGCTTCGTCGTTCCGCTTCCTGACTTTTTTCACGGCAACGAGACGCGGACGAAACGTAAGAACGTCGCGTCGTGATCGAAAAGGGAGATATATTGGTCATCGAAGGGACGCGCATAACGTCGCTTCTTAAACGCGTGCGCACGTTTCGATCGTACGACGTACGAGCGCACTCGATGGATACGCGCTGTGAAAAAGGTGTGAATGAACGAGACGGACGAGACGAGACGAGACGAGACGAGACGAGACGAGAATCGCACGCACATATGTACGCCGTTTGTACACGTACACCTGAAAAGACACATCCGTCTGTATTTGCAAAGCCGGAAAACGTCGGTGTTTCGATATAATTTCTGAACGACTGCGCGCACGTGCGTCCTCGCTAGCGAGCCGATGCTTTTGGCAAGGAGCTACCTTTTACACGTTATTCCTCGGTTAAACAAAGAGCTCGCGAAGAGAAGCACGTTCCATCTTGGAGGAAGTACGACGCGCGACTCCTTTATTCAATTTTTATTAAGGAAAAAAAACGCACTCACCGAGAACAATCGGCGCGTCTTAGTCATCAGGGAGAAGGAACAACGTTGGCACTTCTTCGAGTACATGGATCAAAGGAATCATCGATCTAACGAAAGTTTCTCCGAAATCCGTGGGATCGTTAACATTTTCGCGAGGCTGTTCTCGCGCGAGACTCGAAAGAAAAGATCGCACGGCACAGAGGCGGCGTCTCGCGCGCGTTTCGACGAAAGAATCGCGTGGAACGACCGCGATCATGCGCTCTCCCTTTCTTTTTTTCTCTTTTCCTCCGTACAGCACCGCGCGAGTCTTCGTGTTTATCCAGAATCGTCGCAAACAACAAGAGGAATGATACTCGAAAAATGATACGCTCGCTCGTGAATGAGCAAAGAGAAAAAAAACGAATCGCTTGACGATCGACGTAGACGATCGTGGCGCCTCTTTCGTTAGGACGAAAATGGGCGATAGCGTTTAATCGCGAAATACGTTACTACGTTCAACTACGTAAGAACGCCTGGGAACGCGATGCGTTGCGAAAGGCAAATGCATCGCCGTCGGCTTCGACGCGAAAAGCTCATATATGCATTTGGCGCAACAGCGTATCGCGATAGAAGCGATATTACCTGACGTCGTGTTTTCGCCACGCGACGACCGATTTCGTCGTCGCCTATGACGTCGTAGATCGAGCGCGCGCGCTAACAGCTGACGAACGTTGTTTGTTGGCAATCGCTCGTTCTTCGAGGCTCGTAAAATCGTTATCGGGAGAATAGAAAGAGAACGAGTACGTAGTTACGCGTTTGATCCAATAACGCGACTACGATTCGCAGAGGAGACGTTGCAGACTCAAAGAGTCTTCCGTAAAATGGAAGAAGAAGGAGAGGGCGGTTAGAAGCTGCGCTTTAACCGCATCGGTTAGCGGTAGAATCGTTCGGTCAAAGCGTCGCGACCCCACCCGGAAGGAAGAACTCACGAGGGTAAGTAAGCCCATGCTTAATTTCTTTAAAACGATCTTATGATAAGTAGACCATATAATAAGTAGGGGCTAGCCGTAGTCCCTAGTAACGATCGACAAAGAAGAAAAAGGTTAACCCTTTTTGCTTTGTCGTTGGTTGTATCGTGCGGCGGAAGGATGTCCCGTCGCGCGTATACTCTCTTCCCGCCGTCGGTCGAGAGCTTTTTTATCGGGGCCCGATGAAAATCGTCGCGAACCTTGGGGAAACGGTGAGGCGCGTCGAGGCGTCAGAATGCGAATTACGGATACGGAATGATTCGGGTGTTGAAGAGGTCTACGCACGTACGCGCTCCTATACATACGTATTTATGTGCCTACGTGGGTTCCCGTCGCACTCGGCTGCCGAGGAGCGTGAGTGTACCGAGATCGGTCGCTATATTTACCTTAGGAAAAGTCGCCTTGCCAAGTCGAGTAAGGTGTCGCGAGCATAGCGGTAGCCGCTGCACCGGCTGCCGGATAAATCCAGTTCGACGCTAGAACGAAGACGAAACGACGTAAACATAGTCGGGACGAGTACCGAAAAGCGAACCTCACATCCGTCCGATGACCGATATAACGCGTCCGTATCCATCGATCCGCCGACGCGTCTAGGGGCGGCGTCTGGTTCTTGCTCGGGCGGCGGCACGTTTCGCGAAGAGTTAGGAGGTCTCGGAGGAACGCGTTCTCTTTCAAGTTACTCACTTCCCGACGATCCTGAGGCGCATCACGGGCTTGGCCGGTGTCTCGTGTGAACGGGCCTTAACGTATTCGTTGGTCCGTCACGAGCAGTGGAGGGGAAAAAGAGTAAAGATAGCATCGCGGGTATATCTCTCGAGCTAGTCTCGCGGTGCTAAGAGAGTTAGGTCGGTTATTTCCGTCATCTCTTGAGGGGTTCACGACCTGGAGGCCGAAGGCTCCTGCGTGACGTAACTCGTCGCGTCGCGTCGCACTGCTCGACGCAAAGAGGTACGTAGGTGAGCGCCCGAATATCGCGACATAAACACCGTGAAAGAGCCGCCGGCGGTCGTCCGTCGAAATCGACCGACAGCGAAGGCACGCGATAATTAATTTAGAAGTCAATTAACTCGCGAAAGTTGCGAAAGCGCGGACCGATACATCTTGTGTACGTTCAACAGGTATCCGAGTAAATTTCAATCGGATGGACTCCGTAGTACCCTCCAGACCGTTGCCACTGTTCGCTCGTCACTCGCCAAACCGGAATACCGAAAAGAGTTTAGGTCGAATCGTTTCGATCGTACCAATGAAATTTTTACGTAGACTCGATCGCGGAAGAGAAAGAACAAAGGTAAGGGATCCCCTCGAAGCGGGAACCATCGGATTCGGAATGAAATTTGAATATAAGAGAGAAATTCCAACGGACGAGATAAATTGTTGATAAATTTCCAAGGATCCTCGATCCTCCCCGTATGTCCATCCCGCGAACTCTCGTCGAGGCGTACCGCCTTCGAGTGGAATTCCGAGCTACGTTCGCAGGCGGCCGACGCAAGTGGCAGCTCGTTAAATTAAAACCATCAGGAATCGTCGACGACCGTTCCGAACACGAGACGGAAAGATCCAATTCGTCGTCGAGTATCGGTTCTTCGCGCTTGGGACCTAGGCAAGGTCGAAGGAAACGTGACAAGGGTTCTTTATACGCGCGTGCTCCGCGCTCTCTAATGCCTGATAAAGCGATAATGCATGCTTCGAGATTCGACGATGAAATTTCCTCTAGATCTTTTCTCTCCAGACAATCCGTCGACGAAGATTTCTCGGCAAGGGACGAGTCGAATGGAAGAGCTACGTCCGCCGCTACCGTCATACCCATATCGATTAACGAGCGAAGCAAAGATCTCGAACCAAGATCTCAAAGGTTTAAACCCCGAATCGGTCGTATTTAAAGTTAAGCGATCGAATCGGAGCTTATCTTTATCGTCGATGAAAAAGGTCCGCTTCCTTAGTCGCATTCCCGAAGCCGTTCTCGTATTTTCCTCTCGTCGCGTCATCTGGCCGTACGTACGCGTCAAGAGCGCGCAACAAGGTCCATGTGGGAACCGGTATAGAACCGGTGACAGTCGGACGGGCGGGAGAGTACAGAGAGTCCGTAAGCCACATCCGGTAGGAACATTTCTGTTGCACGATCGTTCCAGATAAATAACACACACGTTCGTGCGGGCACGGCGGTTTCTCGTACGTAGACAAATCAACCTCGTTACGCTGCTCTTATTGAAATCTTAGTCGCAGACACCGAGGGTGAGTCGCCTCCGTCCCACGTGATTTCCAACTTTTCTTCCTCCCCCTCCCGCTCCGCTCTCTCCCTCTCAACCTTCTCTTTCTCGATTTTATTCCTCGCCAGTTTCTCGCTCGCCTTTGTTTCTTCCCTTTTTCCAATCCCAAGATCTGGCCCCGTAGTATACGATAAACCCAAGAGAGCTGGCGTCTATCGACGAGCCGAGCTTTTTTCCTCGACTCGTCGCGGCCGAGTCGCCGCGTAGTCGATCTCTCCCTCTCTCACCCCCGAGTAGTCGTAGGCGTGGTTGGTGCCTACCGGAACTTTGTCGCGGCACGCGAGTTTCTTCCTAATAAACGAGCGAAAATTCTCGTTTCTTCTCGCGTGATCGAAAATATTACCTTTCCTCGGACCAACGTTTTACCGTGCCTACGAAGGCTTCGACTAAAAGCGTCAAAGAGACGCTCTCCTCTTATGTTTGGAACCCTTTGAGAGGCCGGTTGGTTTCTTTAATCCGCATTCGACGACGACGACGACGACGACGACGACGACGACGACGGCCCACGCGACGTCGCAACGACGCAGGGCAAATAATTAGCGAGTGCAGACTCCGCATTGCTCCCGCCGCTCGCACGGAATACCTCGCGGGCCTTTCTCGGCATTCTCGGACAGTTATTCGAGGCCAACGATCGAGCACGGCAAAAAGGGTGGGGGAAGGGAAAAGTCCCGTCGCGAATCCGTTCTCGCTTCGTCTGGAAAAAAACGATTCGTACGAGATCGCACGAATGAAAAGAGAAAAAATATATATCGATCCAAGTCGAAACGTGTTAGTAAGTCGATCCTTTTACGCCCAATATCCTTACGCCGATATCCTTCTACGATGTACCTTTAATGATTTTCCAAATCTGGATCTTGTGGATATTTAAAAAAAGTTCTTCGCAATGACGATTCGATCGCGGATAAATATTGGTCGACAGCTAGAAAAATGAGTTAGGCGTAATACGTCCTGTTTTTTATACGCACGTCGGAGTATCTTCTCTTGGTCGCAATACGATAAACCGACGTGCGTCATGGCGATGCGCTGACGCAACGCGTATGTATTTGCACCGAAAGGACGGAGAAAACAATGAGAAATATTTCGTACGTGTACGTGCGTCAGCGGCGATACCTGCGTTACGAAAGCAAGGCGATTGTCGGGCGAACGACAGCCGTCGACGCGCCGTTCGCGTCCTCTCCGACGACGATAATACGAGCTCGTTAAACGCCTAACGGAGCGTTCCTCTCAACGGTCTGCACGCTTCACGTCATTTTTCAAACTTATTGTTAGACTACGGCCAGCAGGACGTTGGTTCGTTCGTTCATTCATTCCCGAACGACTACTACCTACCTACCTACCTACCTACCTACCTACCTACCTGACTGCCGCTGCTGTTGCCGCTGCCTACGCGTATTAACGGCACCTCCGGTCGCGGCCGGTTACGCGAATGCCGCTGCGTACGCTCGCGCTCGAGTACGAGTTTCTCGGAGTAATTGATAGGCGAACTAGGAATAGTTTCTACGGTACGCCGCTTTCCATTGACGAGCGACGAAAGACCATGG
The DNA here is from genome assembly GCF_014466175.1 of Vespula pensylvanica. NCBI lineage: Eukaryota > Metazoa > Arthropoda > Insecta > Hymenoptera > Vespidae > Vespula > Vespula pensylvanica. The sequence goes on along the minus strand of NC_057685.1, from coordinate 229,522 downwards.
GCGAGCATTGTCACACGTCGTGGATCGCCACGTTTCGAGTCGCTACTCCGCTTTTCCGTCTTTCTTTTTGTTTCCTCGAAGCTTTTTCTCGAAGCTCGTTAAACTGGATCAGATAAACGCGCACGCCTCACAGAAATTCCCCGAAAGACTTTACGCGCGTTCGTAGGAAAGCGGCCGGACGCGTCACCGTTATTAAAACGTTCGCCGCGACGATCGCTCCTTCCTTCGTCCTCGAGATACGCCCTTGCCATCGCGAATTACGGACTTTCCTTCGATCGTTTATTTCACTGGAGGAAGCCAATCCTGTCGTTACAGGAAAAAAGGTCTATACGCTATCCTATTGAGAAACGAGTTGGCGAGAAATGCGTCTTACTTGTTTCGATAAAAAATAAGTCGGCCATCCAACGAACATTCGTTCTATTTTGCAACGGCCTCGACGCATCCTTCGTTCGAAAGCGTTAGCCGAGCGATCGTGCTCGCGAGGACGTACGCGCGCATACTCGCGCTCGTGCGTAAGCACGTAAATATCCGCTACGTATGCGCGTACCTACGTACGTGGAGTCGCGAGTACAGCCGGCTGGCTTCGTTTGCTTAGTGGTAATTAGTACGCGCGGCCCTGCCTTCGTTGCACACTTTTTCGCACTTAGGCGAGTACGCGTGCACCCGTCGGTCGTTCGCTAATTGCCACGAATAAACGAGGATCGCACCTCCTGGACGATGCTCCTTCTCCTTCTATCCAGCGGCTTTCGTCGAGTTTTTATTGCTGTTCATCGCGAACGACCGACGAGTAAATAATAACATCGTCTTGTTTTTAAACGACGACCGAACTATCGTGTAAGATAATCCACGATATCGTCGTAATAGCCAGCTACGTCGTGCCTTTTCCGCCAGCATTTCCCTTACGCAACGAGTAAACACTCCGTCGGCGCTTACCGATGTTCTCGCGTAAAAGCGAATTCGGAAAAGGTTAGGTATTCTACGTAATACGACGTAGTAGGAAGTCGCGCGTGGATTCGAGAACGCTCAAAAACAAATCGTGTCCCATCAAGCAGAAATACTTGCAACTTTATACGTGCTATAGAAACAATCTCGGTGATCTCTTTCAGTGGCGCACGCGCGCCGATACGTCGCTGAGACAGCGATATTCCTTCGGGAGGATCCTCGCCATTCCTCTCGTTACACTACCGATATTATTTTTCTTACCTTTTCGCTTACACGCGCCCTTTTCTCCTACGTATCTCGCCGAAGAGTCGGAATACGATCGTTCCTTCCGCCTTTTTCTCCATCCGTTAGCGTACTAGACCGCGGATAATCTATGAAAGCGAGATGCTTTTGCTTATCAACGATTCTAATCGCCGGAGATTTCACCTGTCACAGTTCCCGAGGCTATCGTCGGAAAGAAAAGAGACGAGGTAGTAGGAAGCGCAGAGCGATAAGAAAAAGAACTTTTTTCGAACGGTCGACTCGAACGGTTACACTCGTGCGTTTAAACGAACGCAACTGCGGTAATTAGTCTTATCTTTGAGCGATGCCGATCGCGTTTTCTATTTTCTTAATGTATACCCTCCAAACGAGGACGCTCGTTTCTTCGACCTAAGCGCGTTGCCGCGTTAGGGAGAGAGAGAGAGAGAGAGAAAAGACACGGTTTCACCTTTCCAGTGACGTTGGTATACGTATGTACTTTGAATTCCCGTCGTTTTTGCTGATAATCGAAAGATACTCGATATCGTGGGCGTGCGAGTGTACACGACGGACGGCCATCGTCGATATACGAGCACGTTCTACGAGCACGATATACGTCACTCGGTGATCCCCACTAAGTTTTTTCTCCTACCTCTACGTAGAAATTGTCGTCGCGATGGCGACGCGAAATAGCCATAGGAAATTTCAAAAGTCCGCTCTCTCGACGAGAAAAATATTTATTTCCCCGTTAATCACTCTACGCGCGACATTTTTAAGATTTATATCGGAGAACAAGACGATCGATTCGAGATCGAGGAAACGCTTACGCGCGGTCGACCGTTTCGCGTTAATCGCTTTTTACAGCGCCTTCTTCTCCCTGGGCCATACAGATCGCGCGCGCAAACGTTTACATAATTTAAAGGTCGCGTAATAAGGCTAAAGAGATCTATTTTCAGACGCGAACCTTCCTCCTCGCTTCTAGGAAAAGGAATAAGGAAAGAGAGAGAAAAAAAAGAAAAGAAAAATAAGAAAAACGGTAGTACGTTCGCGTCACACGATATTTATGGCGCGATGTATCGAGGAGGGGGGGGGGGGTAAAAAATAAATACATCGCCAGAGTCCGAGGCAGGCGTTTTCGCGAACGGCGAAACGTTTTCCCTCTTTCTTCGTTAATTAGACATTGTTTATTTATCGTGATCTCGCAGCGTTTGAAAGTCGCTTCAAAGGAACAGAAACGACGCGAAAATCTTCGTTGAAGTCGTCAGCCCGGAGATTAAAACAACATTCCGGATAGTCTCTTAACGCGATCCAGCGAACATGCTTCGAACGAAAGGATTCTACGATAGGAACGAGGATCGCGACTGAGACGGTCAGTCGATTCGCGCGTAAATAACGATAGAACGGTTACGCGCGCTTTTCGCTGTGTTTACTCGCATAGTTGAGAAAAGAAGGCGACCTTAGGAAGAAGGCCGCTCTCGATCCGTTTTCTAAGCTGGAAAATCGTGTCGCGTCGACGACTACGGCAGAAATATTATTATTCCAAGGAAGCGTCCGCCGAGGCGTGTCTCGAAGGAAGGCTCGTTTCGATCGTAGACCAAACGGTTTCTCCGTTTTGCGCGGTTGTATCGTCTTTCGACGAGGTATTCGCGATTTCGTCATCGATGACTCCTCGCTCGTGCGCGAGAATAGCCGCGCTTTTGCTTCGAGGAGAAGCGGAGCGTGCGCTTCTAGCGGAGCGCTCGGTATTCGGAGAATGCGGCGCATAGCTAGGAGCGGCACTATCTCGCAACGCGACCGGGATGCTCTCGAGGATGCTCAACGAGTCGACTACGCTCGATATATTCGATGATTCGCGAGGAACGCGATCCTTCGTCCTTCCCCCGTCCTCCGTCGGATATGACCGACGCGTCGCGTTCTCCTCGTTCACCTATTATGTCGCAGTCCTGTGTTTATGTTTACGTTTCCACTTTGCGCGCGTTCTCTTCCCCCTTCCCTCCGTTGATTTGACGAAAATCGAAGACTCGTTCGCAGCGTCAGCCGACCGTCCATATCGAAAAGGGACGTAAAACGATCGATGCAACGTTCGCCGCGCTGACCGTCGAGAGATTCGCCGGCCGGAATCTCTCTTCGGCCGTATCTCGAATCAATGAACGACGCCGATTGAATATGTATTACGAATATTATTAGAATTCACAAAGTCGAGCCATTCTTCTTTCTCGAGAATTCCATTAGCATGCTTTATAGTTATAGATAGCAATAAAGTTGTCGAGGCTCGTCGCGTTGATGGCCGTTTATAGCTTACCAAGGAATTGTAGCGAACGATACCTCGAAAGGAACGTTGCGTAACGACCGTGCAACCTTTTCGACGTAACACGCGAGCCGCGCGTGACGTCGGAAAATGTAAGAATTTCCGTAACGACGAATTCGATACGATCGACGAATTTCGAGGACGAGTTTCTTCTCCCGGCGAATCAAGGACGAACGATCGTAACATTTGGAAATACCATTACCGCCGACCCGAGGACTTCGTTCTCGTAATTACGCCACGGTTTTGCACCCTGGATCGCGATAAAACCCAAGGTAATCGAAGAGTTCTTTGGCCAGAGGTTATACGCGGGTACCGATCTGTAATGCGAATAACGAAGCTGTTACCTCGGTCCTCGGACGAGCCAATTACGCTCGTGCGTCGTAGCGGAGTCGTAGAAACCGTCGGACGAAGATTACGTAAAGCGTAATCTCACCTTTGAAAGCGTTCCCGTTCCATCTTTCATCGTCTCGCGCACATCGATATCGATCGCCGAGCGGCCCTCGATTTCGCTATTTTCCGCCATTCGATTTCGGCAACGGAGAAGGCCGGTCGAGCCGCGGAAAATACGCGTATCGACGATTCCTTCCCGATCGAAAGCAAAATTTTTTCTTTCGCAAAATTCGCATTCGCCTCGAACCAATCCCAAAGAGTATTTCACCTACGATCGAGTTGCGTAGGTGGGAGGAGGAAAAAAAGAAGAGAAACGAGATAAAAGGAAACGCGAAAGGGGAACGGCTTTTCTACGAAAGGACCGTTCGTTTCGTCTCTTCGGCCTCGCCGATCGTTGGCATTGTCGTTCGCATTATCTCCGGAACGTGCGCAGCGAGTGGATATACGGTACCAGATATACGTACGTACCCGCTATATATAGGAGATACGTAGGCATACGCGTATATATGCCCATGTTTCTTGAAAGTCGTGGAAGCGAATAAAAATGCATCCAAGCGCTACAATCACACCTTTCACACCGGCTCACCTTGTACGTCCGGAACGCGTATAATGGAATATTATCGATACGTTCGCCGATGTGTCTCTCTCCCCCGCTTTGCGCGTCTCGGTAACAGCGCCAAAATTTCCAATCTCAACACTCTGGAATGATGTATCTCGAATCCACGGGTAATGTTTCCCGGCGGTCAAAACCGCTCGGACGTTCCTGGAGAACGGGCTGATCGAAGAAAAGGATCGCGGAACGGAGCTTTCCGCGTTTTCATCCTTAAACGGTCGACGCTCGGAGCTCGGTGAGATAAGAAGCGGTCGTCGGTTCGAGCGGAGAACGAGCGGAGAACGAACGAAGAGGCGCTCGAGCTGAAACCATACGACCGACCGAGTTGGTTCGTGGAAGGAGTGGAAAAAGACGAGGAGAGTGGCGAGCGTTCGCTCGTCGCGGCCTTAGAAGGTCGCTAGCTCGGGCTAACCTTCTTTAGCATCTTGCATCGCCTTCCCGCCAGCTCGCTTCCTCCCTTCGCTCCTCCTCTCCTCCTGCAGCGGTCTTCCATCTCTCTGTTCGCGCGAGCACTCGATCTCCGGCACCTATGGCATTCGCTTCAAAGTCTTTGCGCTCGCGCGCCGAAGAGACGGAGATAGAACAGATCGAGGGGGCGAGAGCGAGGGGAATGCGCTCGCTTTCTTGCTCTCTCGTGAGAGCGACGGAGGAGGATGCACCTGCGCGTCGAGCCGACAAGGTGCAGCAGCGGCACCGGCAGCCAGAGAATTCCACAGTTCTCTCCGGAGTAGTTCTCTACGAGTCGTTGCCTTCTCCCCCCCCCCCCCCCCCCCCAGTTTATTTCTCCCCTGGCCTTTATGTCACGCAAATCTTTCGATTGCCAAACGCCACCTCTTCGTTTCGCCGAGGAAGAAGATCGGAGAATCTTAGTACGGTCGAAGGATCGATCGAAATAGAATTAGAATTCGATAGCGCAAACGAGGGAGAAACTACTTCGAAATCCGTATCGATACGATAAAAAGTATCAGCGAGACTTGCCCTCCTGCACCTTCTTCTACTCGCAACAGCACGATCCGCGATCGAGCGTGCCGCCTGCTCGACGGACCACCAGGCGATTCCTCCCGAACGAGATACACATCCGATCTAGTTTCGTAGATCGTGCGAACCAGCTCCTATCGAGTTTCGCACAAATCGCAGCACGTAGGCCAGCTTTATGCTCCGTTGCACGGTGGCCCGTGTGCTTTCTACGCTTCTTATTATCGAGACCGTTCAGTTTTGTTACGATTTCGCGCCTTCTATGACAAAGTTTTCCTTTCGAAGGAATTAGAAACGTTGGCGGATATTCGTCGGTCGAGTTTTCGACTCGTGAAAGCTATTGACTCTATCTCTCTCCTCTTCGCAAAGTTCTCTTTACTTTCGACTATAGGTCGGTCCTCTCTTACTCCTCTTCGAGAACCAGAGTCTACCATTCGCGGGAGGAGTCATCGAGGTCCTTTCGAATAGGAGAACCTCTTTGTTCGATCCTTGATATTTAAGGGTCGCACTTCTGGAACGAAGGAACGAGTTCGTCCTGTGGAGGACTTCGGCGTGATCTTTAACCCTTGGAAAACCGCGGAGAGAATTCACGATTGTACGGTGAAAGGCACGCGCAAAAGTACGCACGATTTCTTTCATTCTCAAGTCGTTACGGACAGAAAAGGAAGACGAAGAAAATGGGAAAAATATTCTAAAGCGGAGATACATTAAATTCGAGGATTCGTTCGACAGAAAGTTTTCCTATGCGATACGATCGATGGGCACGAACAGAAAGGAAGGAGAGAGGAGCGCACGGGCACTTTCCTCGTTGCTCCCGTTGACTTCTCGGAAGGCGAAGATGCGCGCGAGAGAAAGATAGGGAAGCGAACCTGGGTCCTGTGCTCTCGCGAGCTCGTGCACGTAAGCGTTCGCTCGGTATGGGGTGCGGAACGCGCCGAGGGGAAGAGAGAGAGAGAGAGAGAGAGAGGGAGACAGAGAAAGAGTACGCCGAGCAAAGGAAGGCGAGACAGGCCTTATACGAGCGCGGTGGCCGCCTCCTTCCCCTTGCGCTGCTCCACCGCTAATGTTTGATAGTTGTGTGTGGGCCGGCTCTGGCCGCCGCAGCGTGAGAGAGGAATGCAAGGATGCATAGCTGACTCGTGTTGCCGTTCTTTGGTGTAACGCGACGTCGTCCACTTCGGACAATCGCCGGTGTTACTCCTCGAGGGGTCTTCCGAAACCAGACTTCTCAAGGCTTCGAGATAAACTCATGAATCATCCTGCCTGTTAATCTCCGGATGTTTGTTCTCCGTTCATTGATCCCCTACGCCTCGAGTACGCTTATTGGCCGACCGTACGAACTCGTCTTCGACGAATCGACCAACGTCGATTACGAGCCGCGTACTCGACGCTTTTTTTTTACTTTTCGGAGAAAATTCGAGACCGAGTTGACATCGGAGACGTCGCTCTCCAGAGAAAGAGAGAGAGAGAGAGAGAGAGAGAGGAGAGGCTACGTTTTCGAGAACGAAACTCATCAGGAATAATGGACCGAAAGATCCATTGGGAGAACGGAGTAACGTTCGCTCCTGACGCCTACCAGGAAAAGGAGAATAGAAAAAGTGTTTGGATTTAATAGAACGTTTTATCTTCGTTCGCCTTGCCAATCGGATCGGATGAGATATTCGGCACCACCGATGCCAAAGCTTTTTTTATTTCATACGCGTTATTGTACCCGACAAGGGAATCTACGATCTACGAATCTACGAGCGAGAGCGGAAGAGAGAGGAAGAGAGAAAGTTTCCTTCGAGGTAAGAATTATAGCAGTGGTATCTCGTTCTCCCGTTCTCCGCTGTTCACCCTTTGGTCCACCTCCTTGAACTCGGCACTGCCAAGTTGGCTTATCGGTGTGCACCTTTTTATACTCGAACGAAACGGCACCTTTGTACGTTCCTCCAACGCTCGTATTTCTTCTTCGTCCGACTGATTTCTCTCTCATCCCTTCTGCCCGTATTTATGTAATTTCCTGCGTCGTTGCCAATTCTATTATTATTGCCAAATACGTAATCCCTTACTGGTTATCGTACACAGCTTTATACGTTTATTACAACTTTCTATCAAAGGAACGATAAAAACTGCGAGAACACGGCGAAGCAGCGAGTAGCGAGTCCCACGAGGCCCCCGCTAAACGATAATCGTCCAACTATTGACGTCCAAGGACTCGGTAGTCGCGAACCAAGCGACAAATTATAAGTGGCCCTGAAGCGCAAAGGCAAACTCGTGGGATAATTGATCCCTCGGATCGGCTCGACCGTAGCTCAACCGAGTAAACCTTCCCAAAAGCTTCGAACGAATTCGATTAAAGACGCGGCTGACGGGAGCCGTTAAAGCGACTAATCGCGCACGAAATCATTTTCGAAACGGTACGACCGTACTGGTCGGTCTCCTCCTCACGACGCTCCGTTGCGGCATACCCGTTCGATCGAACGAAAATTAAAGAAAAAACGAACAAACGCGAGCCAATTTTTTTTCCATGACGCACGACACGGATTGCTACTAATAAAGATCGATTCGTACGCGTTATATAATCGAGCAACGAATATGTTTTCAAAGTCATAAGGCGATTCGCCTACACTCGTAACGCGATATTACCGTTTTCTCGGTATATCAGAGTTTCGTAGCGACGTTGCGTCGTTTGCACGCGCGTGCATCCACGCGAAATACTACGTCGAGTTATTTTTTTCCTTTTACTTCCAGCTTATCGCGTCCGCCAACGTCAGCATAGCGGCACGATTCGCACGTGGAGATAGCCACCGTGCTCGTACTACGATTCGCAATGCTGGTAACAATACTCGCATCGAGATAAGTCGCGTCAAGGAAGAGAGAGAGAGAGAGAGAGAGAGAGAGAGAAAAAGTGAGAGAACGCGCGCGCGCGCGCGCACCATTGCGAAGCGACACGTGTCGAGGAAACGATAAGCGAGTAGCGGCTTTGCGAAGCCTCGTTTCGTTCGAACTATCCGTCCGTTTCGCTTTTTCCTTCTCCTCCTCTCTTTCGATCGAACGGAGGAAAAAAGAAGAAAAAGAAGGAAGAAAGATCTCCTCTTAGCAACATTGTATGCGAATTCTCGATCGGCGAAAGAACGTTGAACTGGTTATCGTGACGAGCGGAATCTCGACGCAAAGAGGAGCGAGCGTTGGCGCCTCGATGGCTCGACTACGCGCTTCGCGACGCGTTTCGAAATTCGCAAACGCGTTGTCCGCCCCCTGGTCCAGTGAGAAAAGCGTCGCACGATACGCGTAGACCAGGTGGTATCCATCCAACCGGTTTTTATTTCTCTTCGGACGAACGGAGCAACGGACAGACGGTAATAAAATCGTGGGTGCGCGAACGACGTATCCGCGAGGTCGGAACGAAAACCGACGTGCGGAAGTAGGCAGAGACGTTCGTCGATCTTCAAAAGAATAGGAATGTTCTATCCCGACAAAAGCGACGATTCCGATCGATCTCCTGTTTCCTTCGATTCGAATCGATCAGGATCTAAGAAAGCGATCGCCAAGGAATACGTCCGAAATTTGTCTCCCTTCTCGGTAAATCCGCGAGAGCAAGCCGTAGAAAAGTCGTTGCTACTCGGGACTACTCGTTCTCGAAGTAGTACAAGGAGGTGGAGAGTCTCGAAAGAAAGATAGGCCGCGCGTCTGGACGTAGCAGGGGAGAGGAGAATCAATGGGCAAGGATCGGCAGGCTCCTAGGTGAAAGATGCTGCGTAGCGTCGAGAGAAGAAACGAGAAGGAGCCGGAGTGGGGCGCGATGGAGGCGGCGGAGGATGCTCGGAGCTGGCAAGACTCGAGAGAGCTAACGGAGGACATCGAACTGAAATGGCCTCTGGGAGCGCATTCCAGTATTCCACTCTCGCTACCTTAGTCGAAACCCCTCTCCCTCTTGCTCCTACCAGCTTCCTGCACCCTCCCGTCCCTTTCCCCTCCGCCGCTACCTTTTTCTTCGTCCTCTCCTCGTTCCTCCTCCGTCCGCGCTCTCGTCCGTCCAACGTTCGATCTCTCTCCTTTCCCTCTGCGCGCTCTCATCCCTCTCGCCGTGCAGGGGCAGCGATCCTCCCGTTTCGGTATTACGTTCCTTTTATTTCGCTCTTGGAATTCTTCGGTTTTCGCTCGTTGTCGGACTTTTCTCCTCCTTCGTGGATGCTACCGATGAGTCTAGTTTTCGAGAGACCGACCGAGCTCGGAGAGACGGGAAGAGAGAAGCTCCTTCGACGGTCCGTTTTTAAAATCAGACGATGAACTCTCGTCTCGTCCGCCGAGGCGCCCTCCTTTACAAGAATGGACTACTTTTTGGGATTTTTCTCTTTCTCCTTTTCGAGCGTTCTTCCATATTCGCTCTCGCGTAAATCACGACGAATGCGATTAATCTTCGCCAAGAGCATCCCTCTCGCTCTCTCTCAAAATCGTGATTTATTATCTCACGATTATCGGTCCGTTTCGAGAGCGCGACGTCTCCGGGAATTAGCTCTCTCTTTTTGCGCGCGCTCTCTCCCTCTCTCTCTCTCTCTCTCTCTCTCCCTCTTTATCGACCGCGAAGCAAATCGTTCGTTTTTTATCTCGACGCGCGCAACACGGCCGAGCTTTCGTACGGATCGGAATGTGTAAGATGTTCTCCACGAGCGCTCCTCTACGAGTCCGTATCGATGCACTCGGATCGCTTCGCGAACCAGATGCTCCTCCTCGGTCCTCTCCCTCCTCCGCGCGGCTCCTCTCCTCGAGTCTTCGTTGCTTCTATCGTGTGCTTCCCGAGCATAGCAGTTAGCGGTTTGCGATACGGTATTGTAACCTAGGATCGGATGGAGACGATCCGACGTTACCGACTCTTTACCGTCGACGAGTTACGCCGACGATCTACCGAAACGACTGCAAAATAGGTACAAACTTCGTTTAAAAGACTTTAATTGAACGCGTAATTCAGTTCAGCTTCCGATCTTTCTTCCTTCGATAGGATCTCGTTCCCACGAGGGTTTCTTCCTCCGAATTGGTCGTCGTCTTTCCTTGCCTCGCGCCATTCGGCGATCCTCGTGGCACGTGGAATAGCAATATCCGTAGAGAGCGAAGAACTTTGAACAATGCTCTTCGTGGTGAAATTAAAGCCAACGGCCCTGAATGCTCGATTCTTTCTCTCCCTTTCTCCTTTTAACTCTCCGTGGGAAAGCGTCGACTTTGGCCAGGCAGCAACGAGACCCAGAAATTTATGAATATTCGGCCGAAGATAAATTCCCGTTCGGTTAGATCGTTTTGACGATATACGGGTCTCGATATGATATCGGAGGTAAATCGACTCGAGAGTAATCGAGACGAAACTCGAGCGTCTCGTACTCGCGTCTTATTAAGATACCGCTTAAGAAGTCGCGGCGTTTGCTACGATGCTCGAACGAGCTCGCAAGGCAGAGAGGGAAGGAGGGGGTGGGGGGGGGGAGATGGCGAGTACAAAGCGTTTCCAGGAATTCCACCGTTAGTTCAGCCATTACCATTCGCTACATGTCCGGAGCAACTCCGTGAACACATTTTAAAGTGTTTATGGTACTTTTCGAGGAAATGGCTAGTCCCCACCCTCTCGCTTACTCCTCCTCCGTCTCGGGTACGGCCCGAATTACTTACAACGTCGTTTTCTTATGCCGCTCGCTTTACCAAGTGTCGCGGAAAATTGTTCGCGAGCTACTTCCCTTTTTTCACAGAAGCGTTTGGTCTCTCTCCGAAGCAAAATCGTGAAACGATGGAAGCAAAGTCTCTATCCGCTGACGGAAGCGTTGGGTCTCTCGAAAAACACGTCGACGTCGACGTCGACGATCGATCGATCGATCGATCGAGTAAAGACGCGTACGGCTATTTCGTCGAAATCGATTTTCCTTTCTTTCGAAAAATACTTTCGGATCTTCCCCATCGGGAAAACGGTCCTCGCGCGACGGTAAAAGGTTTCTGTTAAAACTCCAAGTAATCCCCCAGAAGTTAAAACTTTTGACGACGACGACGACGACGACGACGACGCTGCCGGAACCTCGCATGGTAATTTTTACGGCGGAAGCTACTTTAACTTTCGTCTCTTATAATAGTATCCTTCGCCGGGAGTATTTGCTGCGATATACAATATTTTTGCGCGCTCGACCGGTTGTAATCCGGCCTTCGAAGAATTTACGACGATATATCCGCGGTGCTTATCGTTTTTAGATAGGATCGCAATAGCTTAGAGTAAAGCGAGGACGCGGTGGCCGTCCTTCGTAATACACGACCGTACCACTTTTATCGGGGCGCACGAAGGAGCTCTCCGATAATCCAAGGACGTGGGGACGAGCGCGCCTTCTCTTTTCCTCTACTCTAGGCGATACGCCTTCTTTCGATTCCTGAGCTTTCGACGCTGCTCGGCGCTGCTTTCCTCTCCCGCTTTAATCCGCTCCGATATCGTGCTCCAAGCATATTCGTGCTCCCTTCGGAGAGCTCTCCTCCCATTAGACGTCCCCTTTTCGTAACGGCGATCGTTTAGCCGCGCAACACCTTCCTATTGTATCAAATAAATGCGATTCGACGAGAAAGGATACGATTATAATATTCGATGCGCATTCCTCGGCGGCGATATCGCGAAAGCAAACGAGAGGAGGCGCTGGAAAGATTCGCGGCGCGGCGCGGAGCAAAGGCGAGCGAAGGAGGGGCGGCGGCGGCGGCGGCGGGACGGAAGGGTAGAGACTGTGAGAGACGCGCAATAAGGCCCCGCGTTTTATGGCAGACGCCGTGGCTAACGGATGTGCCGTTACGGGGCCGCATTCCACGGAGCCACGCATGCGCGACGCGACACATTCCATTGTCTTTTACATTCTTCTCGGCCATTTCTCTCCTCCTCGGTATTCTTAGCACGCTCGTCTCGCTAGCCGCCCCTAAAACCAGAGGCGTAGGGCACCGAGGACCCTTTAACCTTTTTGCGAAACGTCCCTAATATACCCGTCTACGTAATAAAACGACTTTAAACAAAATTTATCCGCGAAAAGATTCCCGTCGGAATTTTCCACGCGAAGATCCACGTTCGTTCAATTATCGTCGACGTCGCCGTTTCTTCTTTTTTCTTTCTCTTTACGTGGAAAAGTGGCACGCGAATCTTTTCACCCGACTTTGCGCGGTCTCGCCGCAATAACAATAAGCGTTGGCTTCGATCGTAACGCGATCGACTCGATAGAAGCAGGATATGCTAATTGTTGGTATCCGCGAGTCGAGCGCGCACTCGTATCCGCGTTAACGAGCCACCGATCGACGCGAAAAACCGGAAGTGCTTCGGATTCCTGCCAACGCACCCGGTGTCTCGCGAAGACGTTGACGGAGGGAGGAAGAAAGTTCCTCTCCGTACCGAGTGTCTCGGAGAAACGAAATCGTCCTGTTATCCCAGAGATCTCTCAAACGCTTCTTGGGAGTAACGTAAGATTCGAGTAACGCAAACCTTCTCTCAAACGCTCGTCGCGACAAACGTTCGCGACCTTCGTTCGTGCTCGCGAATCATCGAGCCGGGAATTTACCGCTCGTAATGTCTCGCGTAGGCGTTACGTACGCGCGCTCGTTAAAAGCGTTCATTTTTTAACGAACGACTCGCGATCATCGCGAAAACCGGAAACGAGCGATACACTGGATAACGACCACGAAGGCTCGGTTAACCTTAACGAACGCGAACCAGCTAGGCCAATCTCGTATGCCGTTACGAGGAGGACGTACGCGCGAGATTTCTAATATCAGATTCGACGTCGCGTCTCGTCAGCTTTTTTCCAATCGAATTTCTCCCTTTACCATTATCCGTATATATCCACGATCGGTTCCGTCGAGAAAAGAATCTTTGAGAAATAATTAATAACCCATTTGATCGCTTCATGCTCTTCTTAAAGACCTAACGGTAGAAGGAACGGAAAAGGATTTCGTTTTGGGGCCTCCTCGTATTTCGGAAACACGGAGCGCACGGACGAGTTTGACATCCCTCGATCCCTTTTATGGCGATCGGAGTGGCATCGAACGAATTTTCGCCCTCGAACTCGTCGTCGTCCTAAGGCCAAACTTTATTAGGCAGTAGATAAAGCCCTCTCGATCGTTCTGAGTCAGCCACGCGTTCGTTCCAGGTCCGGGGCGCGGTGGCGGTGACTCACGTTGGAATTCTGGAGTGGCACAATGGCCTCTATCGACTACGAACGACGACTATGCATGGCGTTTCGAGCGACGCGATAAACTCCGCGCGACCCTTAAATTACAAATTTCAAACTCATTCGTTCTATCGTTTCACCGTCTTGGATAATTCAATAAAGCCGAAATATAAATATTTTTGAGCGCGCCGATATGTTACAAGGTAATACGTCTACTCTCTCGACACCGACAACATTGCTGCAAAAGTTCTTAGCGAGAAGTGTGCCAAGCCAGGACGGCTCCAAAGCCATCGACTTTGCGGCCGTCGTCGCGCTCCTTTCTAGAGAAACGATTGGCCCGAATTCGAAACGGCCTTGCGCAGCTCGCGGTAAGAGTTTTGCGAGTCTCCTCGGATTTCACGTTAACTTACGAGTTGACTGAAAATTTCACGAGTCGAGGAGAGCCGGAGAACGAGAGAGAGGGAGAGAGAGAGAGAGAGAGAGAGACCTCTCGTTCGAAATAAAAACTCTCAATTATTCTGTCTCGTTAAAGTCGTTCTCTTATCCTTAATCGGTCAGGAAAGTCACAGGGTCGATCGCGGTCGGTGTCTCGTCGACTCTCTTAAAGGGAACACGCGCCAAAGTATTTCTCGCGCATATACGCGCGAGATATTTATCTTTGCTCGGGAGAAAGTATATCACAGACAGAGAGTACCGCCGTTGCTTCGGCGTTAGCGAATAGATTCTTGCGGTTTCATAACTTGGTGACCGAAATTCCGCGGTATTGCACCACTAATAATGGCTATGACATCATTGCTTCGTAATTGGCCCCATAAATTAGAAACACTCCATTTTCTTTGGTATACGACGGAGGAGATTTCTGTCTTTGTCATCGCGCGACGCTTTTCATTTTGATCATCGAAATATAGACGATCGTTTTCGCGATTCATCCACCCGCTCGTTAACGCCAACGGCCACCGAGGAGAAAAGATTCGACGGTGATGGACAGGGACCGTTAGATTTTCGAAAATAACCGAGTCTCCTTCGAGCGCGTGCGGCCGCGCGCGAAAGAGAAAGAGAGAGAGAGAGAGAGAGAGAGAGGGAGAGGGAGAGAGAGAGAGATTCGAATCTCGTTGGATCGAACTGTATCATTAGACGCCTGTGTAATAGACTTTCTATTCCGCGACCTAACGTTCCTTCGAGAATTTCCTACGGAGCCTCGATCCGATTATCGGCTACGGGGAAAAAAATGCACGAGCCACGACGACTCTTCTTCGCAACGAATCGACCCTTCTACGTTGAATTTTTAGTCATCTCGGTGTAGTTTCAATTTCGTGCGAAATTTGCACTTTGAGCCAGAGCTCCGAGTACGACGTTTCGTAATCCGTAAGCGGAGAGAACGGTTCGCGCGCATGGCTAAGAGAGTCTTCTCGCGGACAATGGCGCGCAATAAATTTAACGACGGACGTAGGAACGCACGTGCGTGAAACGAGCGTCGAGCAGTGTCCTTTTGAAAGTCGAACCGCGACGGAATTCACTTTCGCCCCGCGGTGGTTCGCTCTTACTCGCGGCTCGCCCGCCGCCGGATGTAAACGAATTAAACAAAGTCGAATATATTATATTTGCCTTCCTTTCGTCTTACTAGTTTATATTTCCTATCGAAAGTAGGATTTACATCGGCGTTGTCAATTAAATGCGCGATAACGTCGTCGTGCGTTAACGTCGCGTTCGACGGCGAACGTCGTAGGAGCGCGCGAGGCTAATCGCGATCGATATCCGATGACCTCGTTCGCAGACTAAACGCGAGAGGCGAATACGATCGGTTGAACTTTGATAAACGCGCGATTAAACGTCCGTTACAGTGGCTCGGTCGTAAAATACGTAAGGGCGGAGGCTTCGAGCGATTACAATTCAAATTGTCTCGCATGAATTCGATAATTCGATGTCTGGAAAACAAAGTCGGTCGAGCGATCGAGAAGCTGGATTCAACCATACACGTTTCCTACAAATTTCGCTTCTTACGTGTTTACGGAGACTTTCTAAATTCGTCGAGGAGCAAGCACGTCGCGACTCCTCTCGAGTGCTCGACCATAGACGGTGTTGCTTTTATTCGAGCAGCCGGAAGTCGTCAATTTTCTCTCTGTCTCTTAGGAGCGGGCGTTCCGAAAGCAGCATTCGCTTCATTGATCCGCACGCGGAAATTGCCACATGGAAGCTGACAATAGGCGATTATGGATTTAAAATAGAAGCCCACTTTGAATCAATCTCGCCGAGTATCGGGGATCGAGTGGAGTACGCAAAGATCATTGTCGATTTAGGAAAAATTCTACGCGTAACGGCTGTTAATCGCTTTTCCTTTTTCTTCCTTTTTATTTCTCCCCTCGAGAAGCGTATCGGCGAAATAGCGAGGATACGAGGGAATCGATGCTCCGGAAGGTATTTCGATGTATCGAAATCCAATGCGTGGCTTCTTTCCTGCCTTGTAATTGCGGCTGCTATATTTACCGAGGAGAGAGAGAGAGAGAGAGAGAGAGAGTGTGGGACGATTTTTCGTGCCGTAATTAAAAGTACGTCTATGGAGGGACTTCCTCTCGAGCGATTCTCGATAAAGGTTACATCGAAAAAGAGGTGTCTAATACGTCGTGAAAGTTCGATACACCTCGTAACAAATTTATATAATGCGCGTATTTGACGACCGATGAAAAAGGTGAAGATCGAGATCGATACGAATGTCTTCGCTGATTTCTTTTAACGTCACGGATTACGTTAAATTCTTAAACGTGCCAATTCCTCGTTCGAACAAAGTATACTCCGATCGAGTGATTCGTCATTAAGTAAAACGACTTAAAGTTACAAGCGTATAGCGATAGTGCTCCAATTAGGAAATTTTAGCGAAGGCTGCCTCCGAGTATCTTAGAGGAGCTTAGGAGGGAGAGAGAGAGAGAGAGAGATCGGGCGAGCAAATGGCTCATTACTACCTGCCTGTGATAACGATAAAATTCAATATACCGTACCCTTTGACTTTCGTTCGACGAGACGAGAGTGCCGTCGCGTCTAAAACGCGCACTTTACCGCGCTCTTACCTCTCCGAGCATTCTAGATTTTCGGATAAATTTGGATCAATTTTCCTTCTCGCAACGAGCAAACGCCGCGAAGAAAGAAAATCGTAGACGCGTAAGTGCATTTCTACGCGAATACGTGTAAAAGCGTGCTACGCGAGAAGCAGTAACGATTGTAACGGCTGACGACGTTTCGAATGCTTCGATGCACTTCCTGGCGGTGGTTATCGCTCCCCTGCTATCGAACCTTCGTGGAAGCGTAAAAACGTTGATCCCACGACTTCGTTGTATCGCCGTTTCCATGAATGAAACGCGCGCTTCGCACGCTCGAAAGCGTGTTTTTATCAATCGCCGTGGAAAAGCACTCTGCTCGGTGCTTGGCTCGACCGCGATGACGACGACGACGACGACGAGCGTTCTTTCTCTCTCTCCCCTTCTCTCTCTTTCTTTCTCTCGAGTCGCCCTCCAACGATAACGAAGCGTTATCGCGTCACGCCTCGAGTGCCAGATGCTTGCCTTTTACGATTTTCGATCGACGCTCTTTTTCTTTCATCGACCGGAAGTCCTTCCTGAAAGAAGATTCGTCGAATCATTCCGGAAACGACGTTCGTTCGATAAATATGCGGAGCTCGAGGAGCGGTTATCGCCTTATCTTCGCTCCTAGGAGCCAACGATTTAGCAAAGAATTCGAGATCGTTTCTGACCCATCGCGTCGTCTTTAATCGCATCGACTCGCCGCTACGGCTGCTCGTGGCTCGACTATTTGCGCGATTACGTATCTTGAATCTTTCGTAAATAAATTGTCGGAGCGTCGTTCTTACGACCGGTATATCGACTTTGGAAAGACTCCGAAAGTAGAGAGACAATTTAAAATTCCAGGATATTCCCGAGAGTTCGACGAGTCCGTAAATCATCGATCGAAAGTCTTGGAAACGTAACGACTTTTTTCTAACGATATCTCGATATTTCTCTTCTCGCGAAAGGAACGTCAGAGATAAAAAAAGATCGTAACGAAAACGAGTCCGTGACACGCGCCTCGTCGAGTTTCACGGTAGTACCTACGCTCGCAAATAGCTGGAGAATTCGAGGAAGCGCGCGTCTGTAAAAGGTGCAAACTCGTTTCGAACGTTACGCACGTTCGTGCCCCGTCCAATCGCCGTTGCCGAACAGATAATCTTCCGGGAAGAGCGCGTCGCGATACGGGATTTACCGAAGCCGCTTACTTACGTTCGCAAACTCGTCAACTAAATTCTAGCTGTCTTCGCATCGCACGAGTCACGCACTTCGATCGCAAAGTATCGATATTTCGGCCCGACGCCTGAAATCTTTCACGGAGCACGGCCGTTTAATGCTCGTCGCGAATACGATCGATTACGAATCCGACCGACCGAAGAGATCGTCGCCGGTCTCGCGGTTTTTCTTTTTTTTTTTTTTTATCAAGCGTCATTATCTGGCGCCGCGTCGCCTTCCTATAACGTTTAACAATAAGTGTTTCTCGGACTTTTATAAGAACGCGAGGACGACTTCTGAAAATACATACTCTCCGCTCTTCTACGAAATCAACCGTGCGCAACGGTGCGCGACTACGATATGATTCGAATTAATTGCGAGTGGACGGAAGGATTCTGTTTCGAGTTGCACCACTCCCGCAAGTACATCTCTCTCTCCCCCCGACGCATCGTAATTAGTAGCAACTACGGAGGTAGCCAATTATTTCGACTCTCGTTGAAAGAGAAAAGGGACGCTGGCTTCGAGGTCAGAGGTACGATCCCTCGCTTGTCTCGCTTCACGCATAAACCTTGACCCTTCGAATCGTTCACGTACGATTCGTAATAATCCACGAGCCTATTTCTAACGACGATCGTTCGACAAAGTCGATAATCGCGATGACAGCGAAATGAACTTTTCTTAATTTAGAAATAACATCGCGAGAGCCGGATCGAGCTATTTACATATCCGAGCGAGATAAACCGCGAGCTTACATTTGCGAGATCTTGCGCAACCATCGGCAGATTTTCCATCGCGCGAGCAACGTTACGTCCGAATCGTGTCCTCCGGAAGCGATTGAAATGTTATCGCGATGTCATCGCATAACTTACGATGAAAATAGAAATAATCGGGCGAGTCGATGATACTTCTATCAAACGATAATGAGAAGAAAGAAAATCTTTCGGAGGCACCTCGAGCCAATTCTTTCGTACGAACGACGAAGATCGAAACGGCGCATCGTAATAAATCAACGATTCGACGCTGCGCAAATCGCAGGCGCGTTAGTCATCCGCGCGAGAGGCAAGCGGGAATCTCCGTGGTAAACGCTTTCGTCATCCTCGTTGGACTTTTGTCCGTTGGTCGCGCGTTCTCCTCGTGCCGAGACTCTGACTCGCGTCGCAAAGATCGCTCCGTTACCGTCGTCCTCGTCGTCGTCGTCGTCGTCGTCGTCGTCGTTGTTGTTGTTGTTGTTTTCATTAGTAGCGACGTTCTCTTTCTCTTCCCCTCCCCCACCCCCGCTCTTTCCTCGGTGTTTATCGTACAAGCCGTACAAGCCGTGCGATCGTGATTTCTCCTCCTCGCCGTTTCCGTCGACGCGCGGCGTGATTGCCACCTCCCTCTCCTCTCGTCGTCGCCACTCGACTGCACGGAGCGCGTTCCTCGTCTTCCTCTCCGTCGCGCGACTCGGAGCACCCAGACGCGATTGCCGATAGACAGATGGTATTTACCACTCGGGCTCGCGGTAAATATTTTTTCGGCAAATATCTTTTTTCCTCCTCCGCCCATCGGAGAAAGGGGGAGGGGGGAGGGGAAAGAGAGAATTCTTTGTAATCTCAACGATCCATTATTGTTTTTCGTTCGAAAAAACAAGGTTGAAAAATATTCCTTTCTCGGAATTTTCGATAGACGAACGGAATGACTACGGCGGATCATGAAAATATTTCGAAAGAAACAAAGTTATCTTTCTTTCTCTCCTTCTCTCCGCGGAGGAGAAACGCGAGGAGGAGTACCACGGATTTTCCATTGGTACTCGGTACCCACGCAATTATCGTACAACGATACGATTTCAAAGCGTTTGGTTCTCTCGTTAACCGATAACGCACGTTTTATCTAATATTCTTTTTCTCATTCACGATAGATGCAACGACCGCGACTTTTTTTTCACGAGCCTCGCGTTCGAGCGCGCGCCTATCTTCCGGACTCGTCGAACGAGCGGACATTTATCATTTCCCATTTATTTTTCCCGTCGCATGATTTTCTCGCGTCCGCGAGGAGGAAAAAGCAAGGAAAAATACGTTTCGAAGAGAGATCTCGGTATGGAATTTAACGCGTAAACTTAGCCGGGAACGAGCTAGACGATCGGCCTTGCGTCGGAGTAACGTGAATCACGGCTACGCGCGACGCTCTCGCGATCGTTGTTTACGATTTTTACAGAAGGCGCGTGTGCGCGCCGCACACCTGCGAGCGAGTAGAAACATAGTACGGTTGTTTACGACGCTGGACCTAAACGGCGGATAATATTTAAGCGCGTATTAATAGAAAGCCGCCAGACGTATTTCTGCATACTATCGCAACGAAATACGAAAGAAAAGACGCGTTACTCGCGTCTATAAATAAAGTTGTGTTTTACGACAGAGCGCGTGACTGGACTCGACCGCCGCGAGCGATTTTTCGTTACGCGGAAGAGTATGGTCGATGGCTCGCCTAATTAGCAACGATAAGCTCTTTGGACGGTCGCTAGCTCCGCTCCGTCGTGCGCGATTGCGCGAGGCAACCTTGACGACGAGACCGACGGCCGTTCGATTCGAATCATCGCCGCGGCATTGAACTTCCTTTCGCTAACGAGTTCTGAATTTATAAATAACTTTTTGTCAATCGCCTACCGAGAAAAACATAAGCAGGCATCTCTCCTCGGCGCTTTCGATATCGCATTATCGTACAATATGAAATCGTTAAGATTTCGTAAAGGTCTATAAAACGACGATCGTTTATTCGAACGAGTCTGCCGTTTTACGATCGAGAAGTAATAGACGCTTCCTCCCTTATCGCGGTTGCCTCGCTCGGCTGCACAAAGAGAGAGAAAGAGAGAGAGAGAGAGAGCCGTCGGTGCGCGCAAAGCCTATTTTTCGGACATTTTCGAGAGCCGAGTCGATCTGCGCTCGAACGAGCATTTTCCGCATAGATACCGCAGAGCGTGCGTGCTAATTTCTCTTTGCCTCCGTCTCCCCTCTTCCTTCTTCTTTTTTGACGCGTCTATTCGCGGTTCTGAGAGACGGGAGGAGAGAGAGAAAGAGAGTTCGGACCGGACGCGACTCGTTCCGGTCTCTCGTCTCGAGTGGGTCGGAGCGCAGTCGCACTCACCGGCTCTCTTTGCCACTCTCCAAGCGCGCCGAGTCGAGTTTAGGGACAGTGGGTCAAGTAGGTCGTTCCCGCGATACTCAGACGGAACACAGAGATTACGTAACACCCTCGGAGGGAGAAAGTCGCCCTCTCTCTGTGGCCTCGCTTCAGCGCGGTTAGCCCGCCTCTCCCTACCTTTACCCCACCTTTAGTCCCCCACTTGCCCCCCCCCACTCCGACCTCGAGAACAACTCGCGGACTGTTTACAAACAAATCCTCCCACCTTTTCGCTCGACCGTGCTATCTCCCTCTGCCTCGAGATCGAAGCTGCGAGGACGAACCTGTTAGAAAGCCGTCGCCATCGCCGCCGCTGCCGCCGCCGTCGTCGTCGTCGTCGTCGTCGTCGTCGTCGTCGTCATCGTCGTTTCGCACGCTCGGACTGCATTGCGCAAAATTGCAGTCCGCGAGCACTAGGAAAGATGCCCCTCTGCCTTCGCCTGCGGAAATCGCATTCGTGGCTCGTCTCCGACTACATTCGAGACTCGTACCGATTGGTCGACCGCTACCTTCTAGATCTAACTAGTTATTTTCTTTCCTGTTTTCTACCAGAGTCCCTGTTCCGCTTTTACAATCGCTCTGACGTCACTTATGCATGTACGTTTCCACCTGGAATCGAAACTCCAAGATATATATATACATACATACACACATATATGTGTATATATATATATATATATATATATATATATATATATATATATACAGATAGAGAGAGAGAGAGAGAGAGAGAGAGAGAGAGAGACAATATGCCGCTTACTTTGCTTTTTGTTCTCGCGCTCCAGATTCCGAGGAATCCGGTGCACTCTGATAACTGTAGTTAATTATTGTTTAAACCGCTCTACCTTCGAAGCGGGGAATGTCGCCTTCCGGTTCATCCTTGCTCTCAAATATATCGCGCTCGAGTACGAGACGATCTCGTAGCTACGATTCGTTCGAAGATCTCGCGATACCTCGTGCGACCTATTTAGAGTCGCGGAGTGGACCGAACTCGCTAGTAATAGCCCCGAGTCTCACGATCGATCGCTTTCTATTTCATCGAGAAACTGCGTCGTTGTCGGCTCGGCTAGTATCGCCGCTCGACTACTTTCCTCGCGACGATTTTCTCTGACGCAAGAAACTCAGCATCCGCTCGAGTTTCGTTAGTTTTCGTTATTTACTACGAGCCGACTGTAAACAAAGTAACTATAAAGTAAATATAAATACGACTTTGAGTTCGCAACGATCGATTATCCACGTCATTACGTTTTTCGTCTGTTAGGTCTCTAAAAGAAGTCGATGATTTCATTGAGAAAAGAAGGAGCGAGAAAGGCAGGCCGCTACGGAGCAACGACGACGACGACGACGACGACGACGACGACGACGACGACGACGACGACGACGACGACGAGAGTTTCATACAAAACATAGCCTGCATATAGAAACGCAGACACAGTGGCCTAGACAACTAGGTCGCGGCGCAGTTCTCCCTACACGAGTTCGCGTGCGCGAGAGAAGAGTGTGCGCCCGTTACGGGCGTCGCGTGTGCCGTGCTAGACGGAAAGTACTCGGCCGTCGAGCGGAGGCTAGAGAGATATAGAGAGGAACACGGACACGGAGGAGACGTAGATGAGAACGCGCACATGGAAAACGAACGCGTACTACGGCGTACATAGGGTATTACATAAACTAACTGCCTACCACTGCGCCATACGTTATATAGGTGTCTGCGCAGAGCGAGGGGTTGGAGTCGCTCGAGCGTCGATGTCTTTTTTCCTTGCTATCCCTCTCTTCTTTTTTAGGTCAACCTCTCTCGCGATTTCAGTTGGAGCGTGCGGTGCCATCGATCGGAGTACACTCGACGAGGAAACGCGTCGGCCGATCGACCACAGGGATGCTCCAATGTGGAATTCGAAAAGAAGACGAAATAAGACGAAGAATCGCGCGACCCGATGCCTTTGCCGGCTTGCTTGTCCTTCGTCGCGCCACATAGAAGGACGGAAGCCAGAAAAGGCTCGAGAGATCTTTTACGTCTTCCTTTCTACACCTCGATCGTATCTCGACTTTCGATCCTACGAGAAAGAGTCGCAACGCGCTTAAGAATTTGTTTCTTTTCTTAAGCGGATCCGTCGTCGTCGCAGAAACGAGAGCCTTAGTCGTGTATCGCTACAAATATGGCTATCTCTTGTCGATAAACGATTAAATTTCTTAGCAAAATATATCAAACGCGAAGAGTCGGTCGTTTGTTCGCGTTCTCGAACGATATCAAGCCGTCGCGTAGCGTCGATCCGTTCGCGTGCGTTCCATGCAAACGGCTATGCGCCGCGCTCTATACGTGTGTCCGTATGCAGGTGAAGCGTTCGTAGGTACGTACTTACCTGCATACCTCGAAGCATAAGCAGAAGAAGAAAACGAGCAACAAAGCGAAACGGCTGGCTCTCGGCGTTGACTCGCAAATTATTGTCCCTCCGCTCCGTCGAAGGTTTACCGTGAATTATTACGTCGCAATATCTAAACGGAGAGCTCCGTCTATCTGGCCTACTTCCATATTTTTACGACGGCCGATTCGGAATGACGCGAAGCGAGAGAGCGAGCGAGCGAACGCGGAGGACGAGGACGAGGACGACGAGGACGACGAGGACGACGAGGACGAGGACGACGACGAAGACGACGACGACGACGACGACGACGACGTGACGACGTGACGACTCAGCGCGAAAACGAAGCGAAACGTTACGAACGAATCAGAGCGCGAGAACGTTCGCTTATTAAAATGCGACTGCAGGTAAGGCTTTTGCGAGAGAGCCCACTTTCTTGGCAAGAATCCTGTTCGGAGTTCGACGATGAACGACGTTTACTACTCGGTCAAGACGGCTGAGTTGATCCTTCGCGAACGGGAATAATCGATGATCGATTCCTTCCCGACGTTTCTATAATTTTCTACTCCAAAATCCCGTTAATCTCGTAAAATTTCCTCAAACAAATTTGTATACTTTAACGGTAAGAACATTTGCGAACCAACAGTAAAACATTAAAAGATACGCTTTACAATCTCGTTTTAGCGATAAAAGAGGTTCGGGAGAAGAGTTGGCGCAACATTACGAAACACTGCCGCCGTAACTGCCAAATCTAGAGTCACGTCGTTCTCTCTCTCTCTTTCTCTCTGTCAGCGTCTCGTTGTTTTGATGAGAATGTAATACGACAATGTACTTAACTGTAAGCTCCCTCGCCGTGCGCAGAACGATGACGCAAAAAGAATGCGAGAGAGCGAGAAAGAGAATTCGCAGATGCGCCGAGGCAACGTTAGAAAATACGCTTCGTAATTATCTTCCGAAAGAAGAAGCGATAGCGCGAGTTTCGGATACGTAATCGCAGATCGATCGAAAAGGAAGCGACTCGATCGTCTCGAGACATTTTCGGGTTGGTTCTTTTATAAAAGATTTTTTCATTCGGCGTCGACGACCATTTTATAACTTTGCAAAAGGAGCGGAGCTCGGTATGATGCAACTACGAGAAGCAACGTCGAGGAACGCGCGCTCTCTTTTCTTCTTTTCTTCCGGCTTTTTCTCTTTGATTTTATAACCGAACGATGCTCTTTCGAATCGTCTTTTCCAATTATTACGTTTAATATTTCTACAAAGATCGTACGCTGCATTCGCAAGGTAGAATCAGGTAGAAGTATCTGAAAGTACAAAATGAAAAAAGAAGAATCTCGGATACGCAAAGATAGGAACGAACGATTTCGATCCTAGAAAGAAACGAATATCTTAGCGAGAGCGCAAATTACGAGTCCCGACGTAATAATAAGAATCAGCCGGATATTTTTCTTCCTTTTCTCTTCCGACCGAAAGCGAGGCAAAGGCGACTACGGTGACGACGCTAGCGACGGCATTAGAGAGAGAGGTTTTCTTCTCGGAAAGAAGGATCGACTTGTATCTTATTGTCGGCTCGATCGTAAATAACACGATGACGCCAAGGAAATACCGAGGAATTCTTATTTATAGAACGACGGATGTTACAGCGTACATATCCCGTACGACCGCTTAAAAATTCGACTTAAGAAAGCTGTACGTCGGAAACAAAAATTTTCTTTTTTTTTTTCGAACGTCCTGCCTGCACGTGGTCGATCGAGAAGACCTAGGAGGAAAAGAACGAAGGGAATTCCCTAGCGCTTTTGTCCAAGGTGCCTCTTACGAGACGTCCACTCGTTTATGGACTCGCTGCTATTTATGGTTCGCGACAATTACGATAAATCTTAATTACATAACTGTGTCACGTAACTCGTTCGCGTATCTCTTCCGACCGTCGTCGTCTTCGACGGCAGCGACACCGTTCTTCGTAGGAAGGACGCAAGGACGAGACGATTGCTCGTTTACTCGGAGGATGCATCGATCGAAGAAGCTCGACTCGCGAGGATAGAAAAAAGCCTAGGAAGAAAGGCAAGAGCTTCCGTCAGCGAGTAGCGAGACCCTCGGGAACCGAGCGACGTCCGCACCTCCCACGATCGCGACCGGAGCAACCCGTAATTACACCGGAGGCTTCGCCTTTTTCGCTAAAACACGCTCGTGGAATAAGTTTATCGGATCGAAAGCGCGACTCCGGATCGTCCTCTCTTCCTTCGGTTATTCCTCGCTGATTAACTCTCTTGAGATTATCTCACTCTGATAGACCTGGAATTACGTATTTTATCCTATGACGTTCCCAACAAGTTTTTCGTTTCTTTTTCCCATCGCCTCGCTCGACTCGTAAGAAACCGTACCATCGTCGAAATTAAAATCGAGGACTTTCGAGAGAGCACCGACTTTCGATTCGAACGACTTCTTGGTAATATACTCTCTTCGAGCAGCGCGAATCTGCGCGTACTGCCATTGGTGACTCGTAACGGAAGCGTCTTCCTTCGTTCGCGCATCGACGAGATGGAGGATATACCGCCTATCGAGATATACTCTGATGAAGCACAAGAAATTGTCCCGTCGCGTTCCTCGTCCTTCCTTCCTTCCTTCCTTCCTTCCTTCCTTCCCTTCGAACTTTCGAACGAACTTTGCTCACCGACTACTCGCTATCCAACGCTCGCCAAACTTTTTCCTTGCGAATATTCGGTCAAACCGCGAACGAACGTTGATACCTTTGTAACGCGAGACGCGTCAAAGATTTTCCTAAAGAATTTACTCAAAACCTTTCGAAAGAGGGTGACTCGCCCGCGAGCACGTATTACCCTTGACGGTCACGTGGCATCGACGATGACGACGATGGGACGGGGAAGGGAGAGAAAGAGAGAGAGAGAGAGAGAGAGAAACGTGCGTTTATAGGAACACGTTGCGCTGCTCCACTCGGCCGCGCACCAACATCTAGGTGAGTGGTCAAGGTCTGCCGCTTCTTTCATCGCGCAATCTCCCTGCTCCTATCGTTCTGCGAATCTTATATTTATAGACGTGATGGCTCCTCTCTTTCCCGTCGATAGGACGATCGATTCCTTTCGCTTCGATGACCCCGCGTAAAGATATTTTTCTTTTTAACGCAAACGCTATCGAAAGAACTCGTCGCGAAATCTTGAACGATAGGTATGCTTTAGGAGAAAATTAATAACCGAGGTAAAACACGAGAGAGGGGGGGGAGGGAAGAGAGAGAGAACGGTGTTTAAACGAATGCGCCGCGAAGCAGATAGTCCGCTGATAAATTGGCCGTTTCCTCGTTCCACGCGTGTTTTGGATTTTGAAAAGTTATAACGGCATGGGTCGCGAGTCGCGCTTACATCACGTATCTTTGTTTGCACGTAGGCTATTTAGTCTGGACCCCGAGTACACGAGAAAAGAAGCTGCCTGGAGGTAAGAGAAGGAGAGAAAGGGAGTGGAACGAAGGAGGGGAAAGTAAACCGAACGATTTACGCGAGTAAACGTGCGGCGGCACGCCTGCGTGTCGTAGATAAGTTACACTCACAGTCGTTAGTCTCTTTCTTTCTCTCCACCCTCTGGCAAGCGGCTCCGTTCCACCCTTCGCCGACGACGCGACCTCGCCTTTTCACCTTCCCCCGTCCGTTCGCAGCTGCGTTTAAACTTATTCCTTTTCGAGCCCCACCACCATAGAGCGATACTTTTCAGGCTCGACTTCTTTTTTTGGCTGCATGCAAAGTGGAAGATACACGCGATCTTTAAAAGGCGTTTCTCTTTCCGTAGACTCTCTGGAAAATCGACGACGATGACGGCAGAGTTTTCTATTTTCGTCGAGCGTCTCTACGCAGCTAGTCTCTATTTCGGCCCTTTCTTTCCTCGCATTACCGAACGAAGAACTCGAACGCGAGTCTTCGATAGCGATCCTACGAGTCTCGCTAAGGGGATCCCGAAGAATGGAAAAGCATAACATGAAGATAGCGAACTAAGCGTAAGACGGTGAAAGTTTTTCCGATGAGAGAGAGAGGGGTGAGGGGAGCGAGAGGGAGAGACACTGGCGAGACGCCAATGAATTCTATTTAACAACGAGCCGCGACGCTCGACTATTTCAAACGTGGGTGGAGAAGGAAACGAAACCGAAAGGAGAGCGGCTCGGTCGTCGGGTCGTAGGGCTGAAATATGAGAAACGTATCGCACGCAGACTCCCTCCCTCTTCCTCTTTCCGCATTAAGATTTCCACGTGGACCGAAAGACGAGTTACGCGAAGCGCGTAAAAGGACCTCCTCCTTTTCCCCATCCCCTTACGCTACCTAGATGCAACAAGTACCACGTAATTTAGGAAAGTTGCACCGAGTCGATAAAATAATTATTCGTTCGTGGCGTTCCTCGAAGACAATGCCTTTTGTTGAACGAAGCGAGCACCGCGCCGGAGAAGATGTTAGAATCCTTCCCTATTCTCGCTTTCCATAGTCGTGCCCGTCTGCGCATTTACCCGCGTATCTCTCCATAGTACCGTACGGACGATCGCTCGATTACGAACGTCAAACTAAATTTCGTATTTCCGTTCGCGGAACTCTACCCACTCGACGTCTGCGATCTTGCGAAATATACTTTTCGCAGATTCTAGTATACGTACTCGCTAAAGTACCTATACCCTTTCATCGTCCTAAACCATCTTGCGTCTCTCTGCTCGTACGATCGTTCGAAAAAAATCTTTTCAATAATATTTTGATTCTTTCCGAACGCGAAGCAGCGATCGTTTTTATTCTCGTTCATCCGCGTCATCTTCTTTTTTTACAAGCTACGTGTTTACGAGCCGAAGCATAAAGAAGCGTGCCCACTCGACGTACACACGTACTTACGTAGAAGCACGCGATACGTGTGCCGTCCGCTAAAGTTGCGCGCGAGTTCGAGCGTTAAAGAATCTCTCGACTTTCCGGTAATACTCGTGACTCACTCGCGTAATCGCGCTCTTCCAGGATATGTTTTTCTCCTCCCTCTTCCTCCGCGTTCCTCCCTGTTCCTCTCTCCGCGCAAAGACGCGCCGGAAGGGGGACAATACCGCGTCTTGAGTACTCACTCGTCGTCCGTTCCTCGTCGTTTACTCTTCTATATCGATCAAGCGTGAAACATTCGAGAAATGCGGAAAATTATTTCCACGACGTGTCAGCGGTATAAATGAAATAATACGCGGAAGAGCGGAGCGAGAAAATAGAATCGTACGCATCGATCGCGAGCTTCGACGAAACCGAGAAACGAAACGTTTGTGGCAGCATCCTCGCCCACGGTACAGGCGCTACTAAGAATGGGAGAGAGAGAGAGAGAGAGAGAAGGAACGGCACGCAAGGACGCGAGCTAGCAACCACGCCCTTCCTTTTAGGGTGGTACGCGTCGTCCCGGGTCGACGACCAGCCTTTCTTCCTGCGTACAATTTTTCTCCCTTTCTATCGCTTATCGATGCTTTCGCAATTACAGATACACGACGGGACGAGACGATTCAACGAAAGCATCTAAATATTTTTCCTTTTGAAAGATATCGCCAAGATTTAAGTCGAGACTCGAAAAAAAATGTTTCAAAGAAATTCGAGGCAAATTGTTCGTGACTCGAGAAGATGTGATCGAAGATCGTAACCTCGCGAGTAAAGTCGCTGAGCGCGTAGGGCGTGGTCGAGTTCACCCCTTACCGATCTTAAATACGCTTCGTTTTAACGCGCGCACGCACGCGATTTATCCTTCTCCTTTCGCTCGTCTTATATAAAGGAGAAAAGCACGAAGGAACGGAACGAAAGTAGACGCTCGAGAAAGTCAAAAACGTTTCTTCGAAAATCGACGTTCTTCGAATAGCGCTCGTTTACCTTCTACGAAACAAAAGATTTTCATCGTTGTTCTTCTTACCGACTTTAGGAGTCACGGGTACGAAGCGAGCTAAAGATATAGCACGTAGGAGATACGAGGGCGAGCAACGTCGCTCTAATTAATCGGCTGTCGGAGAAAGGGAAGAGGAGAATTTAATCGTTCGTTTCTCGCATATCCGACGAATATAAAATCGAACGAGCAAAACGTACGTACGTAGGTAAGACGACCCTGGTACGTACTCTTTCTCGGTCTCTCGAAATTGCTTCCGAGAACTCGCTAGAACGTTCTCGGCCGTGACGATGTTTTTCGGAATTGAAAGTTCGACTCGAAGCCGCGAGAAATCGTTCGCGACGCGCAAATAGGGAAACGAACGAGACGAAGACGCGGACGCGGTGTAGTATTTCGGTACGGACACGAGGACAGTATAACGTAGGCAGTAGTATAATAAGACGTGGGTGCGCGAGCGCAGTAAATGCGATTTTACGGCGTTTCGTGGAACGTCGGAATTTTATCTTCGACCGCGTCAACCTGTCCAGCTTACGTTTCGGCGATTACGAAATCGATCTTGCGACTTCCAAACGAGACCTCTTCCCCTTTCTCCGAAGGAAAGAAAATAAAAACAAACAATACTCGTTACTCGTTAATGACACGCGCGCATCGGTATAAACTTTGATCGGCGACGAAGCGAGAAAAGCGGATGAAGTCGTCCGAACGCGTCCCGCAACGTGTGCCGGTGATGGATGAAGGGCGTTCCAGTTACGTGCATTTCGTTCAGCGAAAGATGATGAATGGACCGTGTCGCCAGGAGGCACTCGAATTTCGAACGGAAGACAACAACACGGCGACGGATCGAGTTAATTCTTACGGCGAAGATGAAACGAAGCAGTGCTCGCGTATTTCGTGCGAGATAATTAGGCCGAGAGAACGTCGGCCTCGACGGCGATCGAAAAGAGACGAGGAACGGATCCGACGTTCGTTAACGAAACATTCGGCAAGAGCCTCGCAGCGGCCGCCTCTTTACGTGCCGCCGCCGTCGCGCGTCCCCCCTCTCCCCCTCTCTCTCCTTCTCCCTCTAGCACTCATTTTCCGTAAGAAGCGCGAGTCTTCTCGCCGCAAATTCGTACGCGAGATCGTCTAGCCGCGCGCGTTCGCCTTTAGGAAAAGTAAGTTGGGCAACGCGCAAGGAAGGGCTTAGAGGTGTGTTCAATTGAACGGAGAAACGACCACCGTGGCTTCCATTACCGCGTTGTCGCATCAGGGTTTCCCTCTTATTGTCGGAAATTCGGCATCGTCGAAGCGGATTGGATCGAAGCGGTGAATGCGATTTGGCATACCTCGGGTGTACTACAAACTGCAGGACAGGCCGTCGCGTTTCTATAAGGCTTCGCTATTATTGGCTAACCGATAGGTCACCGTGTCGCTCCGTCTAGACCGACACGTTTTGTACGATCGATAAATAACTTCCTCTTAACCGGATAAAGGTTCGCCTTCCTCCATCTTCCTTACTCTCTTCGATCGATGCCCTTTTCAATCCCGTCCCTGGTCTATCAGGGCGTCGTATCGAATAATGAGACTCGCCGTCGAATAATGCGGTATTGTAAAGTGATTACGTAAAATATAAAGCGTCCTTTTTACGACGTATTCTCCCGCGATTTTTGAAACGTACGAATGTCGTACGCATATTTCTTAAGGGAAAATCGTCGACGACGTCGATCTTACGCGAGCAGGGACGCGAACGATCGCTCGTTGACGCGCGCGCCGTGCGGCCATGGGCGCGTTTACGAGATTAAAACGGACGTTTTAAGGTTCTTGTCCGTCGTGTAAACACCTTAATGGACCGTCGGTGGCTGCACCTGTTGCTCTCCGCGCCTCTCCATCGAAAAATATTTCGAGTTCTCACGCGGCTATCCTCCTAGCTATTCCCCGAACGGCCTCGTCGCCGTTCGTCCCATTACCCTTCTCTGTCGCTTCCACGTTCGTACATTCCTTTGAAATAATCGAGCGGCGCAGCCGGTCTATACCCGTAGACGGACGTACGTACGTCGGGAAAGTAGCTTATACTCGCCCTAAGACGAGTACGAGACCAAATATTCTTATATCCCATGTTATCGATCGGTGTTCGAGAGAGATCCAATGATTATTTCGAAAGCATAAATCATTGGTCATCGAAACCGGTTTTACCGTAGAGTCGATCTCTGCTCGATGTCGACTAGTCCTCGTTTCCGTTCGTACGAATTGCACGATGCCGTAATCCGTTGTAGCATGCCCATTGACGAATCGATCTCTCTAAAATATGTCCGAATCTACGAACGTATCCACTCGCGTAGGGCAGCCTAGTCGAGTTCGTCTAACGTGAAACTCTGTTACTAGTCAGACCCGTTATCTCGCTGCCATCCCTTCCGATCCAGTCGATCGCGAATATTCTTCCCGACGTCAAGGACTAATTCTCGAAGGAGAGACGGAAAGCCGCAAAGTTGCGCATCCGCGACGTCTCCGTCGGCGTAACGACCGCGCGGGCGACGTCAACGAGCGTCAACGACGCGAAAAGTCTCGCGCGTCTTCGTAAAAACGAGAGATTAACCTCTAGAGATACTGTTTTCGTCGCAATTTATCCCATGCCAGTGCGCGAGTTCAAATATGTATTTTGTTATTAGTATCGCGCTGCTTCGCCGAAAGAAAAATGTCGTTTACAAATTTTTTCATTTCGCTGTTTACGTCGAAAGTGACGGAATGACGTCGAAAAGTATTACGCGGATAAGACGGTAAGAGAATCTCTCTTCGCGAGCGATTCGAGGATGCGACTTTTTTTGTGGAACGTGGAACGACGCTTTCGCAGGTGTATATGCTTAACGGGAGTCACGGAGCCGCATAGATTTTCATTTTGCGTCGCTGGGAAAGACGGTCGACTATTTACACCGTTAATGAATTTACCGTCCGTATTTGTCGAGAGCGTTTGAAGATTACCCGACGATATTTCTTGATAACTTACGCTCGATCTTAACGTCCACGTCGATCGAACGCGAGATAACGATCTCGACGGACGATCGAGCACTTACGCGTGTCAAACGTCCAAAGCATACCTCTGGTCGGTCCTAAAGAGAGCGGCCTACGAGTCCGAAAAAGAGGTCAACCTCGTAGCTCGCATTCCGCTTCTTTTCCAAATAGCTCGGAGAGATCGAAAAGGAGGACGAAAGAGCGACGATCGCAGATTTTCATTTGAAACTCGTTTCCAAAGAACGTTTCCATATTCTTCGTATAATCGACGATCGATAACGGCGAATTTATTTTGTTGGTAAACGCCGAAAGAGATAAGATACAGATCGATGGCGTAGCGAGAAATTCGAGTTGAAAAGCTGCCAGATATTTCGGCGGGAATCCCCGCTGAAATTTTCATAGACGCACTTGATCCCGATAAGAGCGGAGAGACGAGGGGCGCACTCGCGATGCTCCCTGCCAAATTTTCAAAATGCGGATCTTATCGCAAGGCACTCGAAGCGCGAAGCCAACGTTTTGATGGACCGTGTCCCGTCCGTTGACGCCTTTTATCCTTCATCGGGCGATCGCGTCTCGCTGAAAAGCAGATATCGATGTTGGCCACCGCTCGAGAGAGAGAGAGAGAGAGAGAGCGAGAGAGGGAGGAAGGGAGAAGGGGCCAAAGCACACGCGAGATTCTATCTCCGGTATCCCTATCGGATCCAACCGTTGTTACGCTCGAGTTATAATCGCGAAGATTAAAGGCCGATTTTATCGGTCTGTTTTACAATCGATATCAAAGTTACCGATCGATCGATGGAACGATCGCCTAACGGGAACGCGTTTCTTCGTCTTTCCATCGTAACAACAAAAGTCGAGTAGTTTTACAATAAATTCAAGGCCCGTTCTTATCTCGGACGATTTACAGGCACCGCTGGCTAATAATTTCGCTAAATGCTCGTTAAGAATGAAAAGAAAATCGTCGAAGACGACATTTTTGCCGCGTCAACGCCCAAGTACCCCGAGTTTCGAA
Organism: Vespula pensylvanica; assembly: GCF_014466175.1. Classification (NCBI taxonomy): domain Eukaryota; kingdom Metazoa; phylum Arthropoda; class Insecta; order Hymenoptera; family Vespidae; genus Vespula; species Vespula pensylvanica. The sequence continues at coordinate 196,258 of NC_057685.1, read as the reverse complement.
AGGATCGATGGTAAAAGCAGCGAGAAGCGAGAACATGCCGGTTGGCAGACCGTAAAAGGCCGAAAGATATTGTGCCAATGGGCACGGTTATAGGCGTAGACGTATGCAATGAGAGCGCGAGAAAGAAAAAGAAAGATCGTTGAATCGAGAGTCGGATATCCCGACAAGGACGTTCTCGACCACCAGCCGCTTTCCGTTAACTATCCACCTGTACGCGTATCGTCGAACGGCGAATCAAGAGTCTAACGTCATCGAGCCCGAACGAAGTTTTGGCTAGGGCATCGTCATTGGCCGGGCCGGCATCCAGCTCTACGGAGGAGAAGGTAAAAACCGCAGCTAGAACCGATCGCATTTGCATACAATCGAACGTTATCCGGTTAACCGACCAATTTGCATGGCGCTAGCAACAAGAGAGGGAACAAGGCTCGACGTCGAGCCGTTCCTTGACCAAATTTCGTCTCTCTTCCTGTTTCTCTCCTACTCGTGTACAGAGGACTCTTAACGCGCGTTACGTATCGCGCGTGCCGTCGTTGTCCGAGAGCCCCTGCTGTCTGCGTACGTTTCGTTTCGCTCGTGTTTACTCGCGTCCGCTAGGCTGTCTGGATTTTGGCGCAACCGTTCGAGCCAGCCGTATGCTTGGAGAAAAACGCAACCTGGTAGAGCATCTTATCGAGAAAAGAGAAACGCGACGCGAATTCTTCCCTTTTCGGAGCCGATCTTTTTATCACGTCGATGTCGTAGGACTGGCCCCGTCGCGTTTCTGCCGACCTAACAGAGATCCTTCGATCGACTCTCGCGGATGAGAAGCGGGAACAGTCGGTAAGCGTTGAACGTGCAAGAAAGGTTTAAGATTCGGTGAAATTGGAGTACGTCGCCACGTATTAGCAGGTATTACGGAGCGGATAAGTGAAAGCGAAAATGGACGAGCGCATAGAAAGTGAGTTGAAATTGTGCGGGAACTGACGGTAGATAAGCCAAACGATCGTCTTGGAAATAAACGGACCTCTGTCGACTCTTCCTTTCTTTCTCAATTAAAAGATATCTACCGATGGAAGTTCGATACTTGGAACGAAAGGTGGCTCGTAGGAGCTGCTACGAAATCGCATTCTCCATCGAGAATCAAAGGGACTTTGAACGTTCGACGAATTAAGCGTTTCTCTCTGCGAACGTACCCCGGGTCGCAATAGCTACTTTGCCAAACGAAGAATCTTCTCGGAGGACGTTCGATCGTGTCCTCGGTTTAGCTTCGTCGATTCGGGAAAACGTTTCGTAACACCTTTCTCCTCGTCGAAGCACGTCGCCGACGAACCTTCTTGTTTAGGACGTTCCCTTCTAAAATCGTTAGTATTTCTTGCACGTAATTTCTCGTTCCATCGCGATACTAGAACGTGTAATCAGGAGGAACGAATTACAGAATGGCTTACCGTTACTCTCTTCCTAAGACTCGATTTCAGCTCGTCTCGGTGCGATTGAAAAAAAATTTATCCGGAAAGAAGCAACGTGCCTCGTTGAGAGGTTGGCAATTGTGTTTTACGTTCTTTCCTTGCTATTCCTAGGATTCGTCGATATCGACGTTCCTTCGGTCATCCTACCGTAATTAAGCGAATCGCGCATAACTCGAGAAACGCGAATACGCGAGGAAGAGTATAAAGGCTTTCGCGAGCGAAATTAGTTTCGAAGCTCGATTATATAGGATACGTTGAGGTCTCTGTTCTTAAGAGAAGAAACGAATCGACTTGCCATTCACATCGTTCCAGGACCTTGCATCGATCCTGTCGCGGCTATTTCTCTCTTTCTCTTTTGCTCCCTTACTACCTCGAGCTAGGCAACATAACGGAACTCGGCAAAAGTTTCGCCGATTACTCGCGCATTCTTTGGCCGCGAGAGCGTTCAAGGACCCTCTCTCTCTCTCTCCCGCCTTCCTCCTTTTACCAATGCACGCGCGCGCTTTAAAAGTCAGAACCTTCGCAGGAATGAATCACGTGGGATCGAGCGATAGAAAACGGTTTTGCGGTATTCTTGCGCTCCCGCGATCACGACGGATAAGAAACCGTTATCGAATACCTTTCGTTGCATAACTTCGTTTATGCGGAGTAGCTACGCTAGTTCGTTAATACGGATACGATCGAGAAACCCGATTCAGTTTGGAGACGGTTGCCAGACGAGAAATTAATTAAGACGCGACAAAGAGTGCGACCTGCTATTAAATTTGTTCAGGTTATACGCGTTCTACGCTCATCGGCAAAGATATCCTTTGCTCGACGAAGCATATCCGCGTTGAGCAAATCCACGTTTGAAAGTTCCACGCGCCAAGTAGAAAATCGAAAGGTGCGCAGCGTAGAAAAAGATAAGGGTCGCCGATGAGTCTTTTCGCGAAATTGAAAATCGGCCGAATAAACTTTCGCGCCGAAGAGCGTCGTTTCGCTCGGAACCGACCGATAGTCGCGTTCTCGATTATTTTTTCTACCGACCAACCTTCCTTCTCTTCTTTTTTATCTCGGTTCGAATTCGACGTGTTTTCTATATCCTCTTCTCGCCGCTTTTCCTCGTGAATCTTATTTTCTGACATATTTTTCTTCGACCCTCGACCCTCTTCTACGCCACTCGATTAACTTTTGCCGATGGACGATTTCGTCGCGAGAGAAACCGAGCCTTTCTAGAATTTTTACAAACCCGAGCGCGAACGCGTACTCTTCTCTCTTATTTTCCTTCGATTTTCTTCCGATCGACGTTCGAGCGGAATGAAAAAAAAAGAAAGAAAAAAGAAAAAGAAACAAAAAGATCTTCTCTATCTATGCTCGCACTCTTCTCGAGAAAGGAGAATCTTCTGCGGTGGAAAAGTTGTTTATGTCTGTCGAGTTTCTTCGTTTCGATCCACGCGCGAAAGGAACGCGCGAGATAAAAAGAAGCCGGAGCTCGATAGAACGTGGAACATTCCAACCGAACTTTGACGTTCCGTTGTAGCAATTCGTTACTTTGCTTTTTAATTATTCCCGGATAGTTGCAAACATCGCGCGCGCGATTCGACGAACGTCGAGGGAAAAGTCGATAAATCGTTTCACGCTCGCGGAGTTAATTAGAGAGCGCGCGCGAAAGATTCGATAGGTCACCCTCCTTTCTTCACTATCGCTTGTTATTTTAAGAGAAAAAATGTTTCGCTCGAAAATCGACCTGCTAAAGCGTCTCTGCTACACAAACGAAAAGGATGCTTGATTTTCCAGAACAAAGCGTCCCGTTTTCGGAGCAGTTTCAACGTTTTTGCGATGTTGAGCGTGAGTAGAGTAGGAGAGGAATCGAGAGAGAGAGGGAGAGAGAGAGCAAAGAGGAGCAGGACTCGAACTGGATCGGAAGGGATGAATCGTGACTACTGCAAAGGCATTCAGGGAATTTCGCCAATTAAAATCGACAAACGGGGGAGGGAGAGAGAGAGAGAGAGAGAGAGAGAAGATAGAAGGAGGATGGAAGTCGAGCCCGAAAACGGGGGCTGCTGCTGCATAACCGCTGCTGGCGCAAAAGCTACTCCGCTGGGATGTCCTTGGGCGTGGCAGTTTCGCTAATTGAAATCGATTATCCGGACACGCGGAGGTAGAGTTTTTTTTTTCGACGACAACGTATCGTCCTTCTCTCTTTCTCCATCCTTCCTTCCTTCTAGCCAGATACGAAACTGCCTTGCAATTACGGAAGTACTCGCTTCGCTGCTTCCCGGATATTCCTATTTTCCGCTGCGAGTGCTCGGCCGGCTGACACGCGAGTCTTGGAAACGTATGGAGATCGGAAGGTTTATCTCCGTGGAAACGTCGGCTCAAAGTTTCTTCTCTCTCTCTCTCTGACCCGGAATCAAGCAACACGTCGTTAAAAGCTTTTACAGATTTCTTCGAAACGGTACGTAGATAAAGGGAGTTTTAATCGTTTCATTTCTTATAAAATTCTCATAAAGAGAAAAAGAAACAGGAAAAAGAGGAAAAGAAAAATGATGGAATAGTAGGACTTGAGAATTCCTCGGTGATAGACGGTTAGCATTCATTTTTAAGTAGGCAAACTTTTTTAAGTTCGATGCAAAGTTTCGGGCAACCGATGACGAGGCGAGAAGGCAAGGATCTCTCGAACGAACTTACATTCTAAAGCTTGTTCTTCCTTAAGTAAATCATCTTCCTCTCTCTTCCTCTCTCTCGTTCTGTGCGAGTACGCACTTACACGTGTAGAAAAGCGAAAGAGAAGAGGGGGAAATGGCAAATCCGCACATGTGTGATGACAATCGTGAACCACCTGTTGAACGACACCGATACCTACGGGGAGTCCATCCACCTGCCATCCACCGACGGAGCCAACTTCCGACGTAAATCGAAAGCGATCGAGCGTTTCGTCGTACCCCTTGTCGCACCCAAACTCTTTTTAGTTCGCGATGATATTTCCAAATAAAAACGTATCGTTGTAAATTCAAATAATCGCAAAGACGCGAGAAGAAGAGGAGGAGGAAGCTAGAACATAAAATGCTATATCTGCGATCGATCGGTCGATCGATCGATCGATCGAACGTATGCGTATCTACGAGAGCGGGCAATGAAATTCCACGAGGTTACGATCGCACGATTGACGCACGCAGGGCTACGTCACGCACCTGACAATGCTCCTCGCCTCGTGGAATTTTTTACAAAGACCGTCGATCTTGACCGACCTTTCGAACTCATTGACGTTCGTCGATGAATTAACGTTTATCGTTATCGGTGTATTTTAACGACCGGAAAGAATACGAATGGACGACTCCTTTACGAGCTTTCGATAATTAGTCAAAGCCTTTAGTCGTACTTTCGAAGTTGCTTAATTACACGCGCGATGGTAATCTCACGTCCGTAAGATTTTCTTCGGCATTTTCAAAAATTCGAAAAACCGAGGTAATTAAAGAGAACGAGGCGGAGGAACGAGCTCACGGCCATACCGGTACATACCTTATTTAATTTGTGCAAAACCGCTTCCTGCTACGCCTGGGATCGTCTATTAATAGAATCACGGTGCGCTAGCATCGAGGAATGCCAACGTTCTAACGATAAGCGCGGTGGAACGGAGCGTGCGCTACGAAAATTTTGGACAATTCCATCGAGCCCGAAACGAGGGTTGGCCCGCGAAAACCTAACTCGGTTTCCTGACCAATCCATCAACGATACGATCGATCTTCTCGTAAACGCGCTTGTGCGTATCTAAGCCGTAGATGGGGAGGGTAGGTAGAGCCCCGCGTGTCGTCACGAGAGCTGCCCGTCCATGTACACGGATTACGAACACGTACGTGCGGGTATGTAGGTTGCATCACGGGCCATGCGAAGCACGTGCAATAACACGAACGACTTATCAGCGGACTTCCCACGGCGAGTAGGACGCCGGCGCGGCGTAGCACAGGTATAGTTACGTACGATCGCTTATCGTCTCCTCTTTTCGCGGCTTTCACGTCGCTCGAACGAACACAATTTCCTTCCCCTCTCTCCCCTCCCTTCTCCTCCCGAATTTCACGAGTCTCTCCTACGTCTTCGCCGCTCTTTCGCACTCCACATCGATCTACGTATCTGTTAGGCCCGCGTCGCTTTCTGGTTACACCGGGTATCTTATCGTATACCCTTATCTGTTAACGAGATGTCTTTTCACGAGATAAGCGCAAATTAATCTTTGTACTTTGCAACATTTTAACGAAGACATTTTTTTCTCATTTTTTCTCACCTTTGCTCTCCTCTCTTCTCGCTCCTTAAGAATCAGCCGCTTTGATAGTGACTCGGCAAAGAGCGAAACGTCACGTAACGGCAAACAATCGAGTGTTTATAGAAGATTGTCATCGGCGTGCTTACATTCCAATGTGCAACGTAAGCGAAAGCGCGTAAAACAGCGACTTGTGTTATCTCTCCTATGGCGATAGATCGTTCGAGATTAAAGCACAAGTACTTTTTATTTTCGAAGACGTTTCTTTATGACTTTGCAAAGAGCAAAGACAAGAACTAATAGCATTTATTTTTACCGAGTCTAAGATCGGCGCTCGATAAGGCTAGGTTTTTCTTCTAGAAAAGGAGGAAAAAAAATTGCCTCGCGAGCGATAAGAGGAGAGAAAAAAAAAGCGAACCGCGCGAAGAAACCGCACGAATCCGTGCTCCGTTTTACGTTAACGTGCGGTTTTCGAATCCGCGTTTATTTCTTCCCAAGTTTCCTCGTCGAGACGGCTTCTATCGTCAAAAACGCAATATCGAGTTAAAAAGCAAAGAGGAAAAAGAAGCTCGAAGTTACTTGTTTGCGAAAAATAGTCCATCTCGACGGCTAACGACGCGGAGTCGTATAAAAGTGGGTATTGTAAAAAATCTATCTCCCCACCTCGCGATAAAACATAATATCGTTGTTTTATCTCTGTCGAGCTCGAGGTGTTTTACCGTCGAGCGTCGAAACGACGCTTTTCGTTCTTTCACGAGCACCGGGAATTTCGCGAACGGAAACGATCGATTTGAAGTAGGGACTCTCGGCCGTATATCAGAATTTCGCACAAACGTGCTCCAGTTTGCTTCTTCCTCCGCACTTCTCCGGTGCGTTCCCCTTGGCGATTTCGATAGGAAAGCATACGATTTTGAGATTCTCTTTTCCTAATTTTCTTCTTAAGATTCTTCTCGTCCTTCAAAAGAAAAGAAATGTTGGAGTTTCTTGCGTCGTAATTAGAGAGGCTCCTTCTTCTTCTTCTTCTCCTTCTCGTTTCATTCCGAAAGGTAGACAGGTAAGCTGATAGGCGGATAGGCAGGCGGGCGGCCTCGCGAGCAGACAGGAAACGATTCCGCATCGTCTTCGCGTATCGTCCGCTAATGACACGCTAATGGCAGCTCGACACGCCTCCCTCTCGCCCGTTCGTGACAGCTCCGACGGTGCGTCGGTATATCTCTCCTCGTGTACGCCTTATAACGTTTCAAAGAGCAAGTCGCTTTTGTGGAAAGGAGCGAGCGGGCGATTAGCGTGACTCGCTGACGCTCGTACACGTTACGTATGCGGTCTGTTTTCGCGCGAAACGACGACGTAATTAAGGTCGCCGATGAAAATAGAACGAGCTTCGCCATTGCTCGTACCATCTTCCAGCCCTACGAGAGCGATTTTATTATCCCCCGCGCTTTTCCCGCGCCGACGATCCTCCGACCATTATTTCTACCGTCTCGTTCGTCACGGACGCTAGTAAAACGCCGAGTGAATAATCGAGTCGTAACTCGTTACGAATGCTCCTGCTATAATGGGAATATCGATGATAATGATGCAAATGTTTTCGCTTGCTGCCCGTCGAGCTCTCCTTCCTTATCCTTCTTAATACCTACTTTGCGACTTTGGAAAAAAACATTGTACCTAAGATCGATTACGAGTCGTGGTAAGAATCTCTCTCTCTCTCTCTATTTATCTATCCCTCTCTCTCGCTCTTAGATCTCAAAGTCAAATATCTCGTCGAATGAAAACAATATGCCGACGGGATGTAGCCTTGGAAATCTCGCAATAGTCGTTAGACTTTTGAATGAAAGTGCGGTTCCGGGCGATAAGACGCTCCTCCGTTTCCTTCTTCTTCGTTCTCTTATACACACCGCCCGAGCCTTTTGCGGTTCAGATAAACTCTCGAGGCGATAACGATGAAGAAACATCGGTTAGATTTTTGCCGGTCCGCGCGATATTTCGGCGAAAGAGTTACCTTCCGATAGTCGCAAGTTTTTATTCTGGATTATTAGATTCGATCGATCGTCGTAAAACGAGGCAACGATCTTGCGTAAAATTACGCAGTCGTCGAAAGACTAGTATACCGCAAGCACTCGCGCGCGCTTGTCGTTTAACATACTTTTAGAATTCGAATGTCTCGTTGATCGACCCGTCGACGAGTCCGTTAGAAAACGTCGAGAAGATCGAAATCCGCGAAATGGGAGATTGAAAAACATTTTCGAAAGAATCCAACGCTCGCGCGCGATTTAACGAGCTCGAGCATTAGTTCCTTCAAAATTGTCGGTTAATCGCGAAAACTCGAGACTCCAGTCCTTTCGCAATAACAGGAAACTAGCACGAGTTTAAGTGCCGAGAAACTTAGGATAGAACCGGATTCTGCGCGTGCCTTCCAAGGTCTCCGACGGATCGGACTTTCGGAGGTACGCGCTCTCGAGCAAAGCTCACGGAGAGAGAAGAAGATTTGGTTTCTTTCGTCGTTTTTTCGTTTTTCCACCGGCGGCCGTCGGACGACGATCGTTTTCTTTGCCTTATCCTCTCGACATTAATTATTATCTTTCAAACGGTAATCCCTCACTTCGCATTTCCCATTATCGTCGCACCAATCGAAACCGTCGCGTCGGAGTTAAACGATTTTGTCTTGGAAGAGTCCCTTCGAAAGCTCACCCAAGAATCACGGTAATATCCTCGCTGTAAGTTGACCGCCACGAGCACGTCTGAGGAGGAACGAGGAAAAGGCGCTAGGGAGAAAATTGAATCGTCCCTCCCCACTCAACCCCCGTACAAGGCATCGAGACGATGTCGCTACCGAGAATATTTATCGCGAACGTAGGTATTACGTATAGTGCTTTTACGATGCGACATCTCGTAATCGCATCGCGAATAATAAAGCTTGTCTTTCGACGAAACCAACGATAGAAAGAGAGAAAGAGAGAAAGTAAAGGAAAATACGAGAGCGAAAGATCTCTATCGTGACGCCAACGCGAAACGTGACCGAGAAATCAAAATTAAAAGTTAGCTTGGGACGTTCGGTCGAAAAATACGTGCTCTCTCTCTCTCTCTCTCTCTCCCCCCTATTTCATTGAAAACTATCTCTGAAAATGTATCGTAAGTACATGATCGAAAAAGCTCGGTGATACGCGTGTTCGACGTTACGATTCCAAAACGTTATTCGACGTCGCTCGTCTTCAAGCGGATCATGAAACATGCATATAAAGAGTAGTACGTTAATCCTCTAGCGGAAAGAAAAATTCGGGAAGGTGAGATATTTTACGACCGGTGTCAACGTTCATTGGAAGTTAACGCTTTTAAAGGAAGAAAACGAGAGCTCTTTTCTTTCGTAGCCGTTAACTTTGATTGGGTAACTGACAAAAAGACGAGAGGAACGACTTTGCTTTCCGTCGCAAGGTGCGAATTCCGAGGAGAGAGAACGGACGATTTGCATTTTTACGATACCTTACCGCGAACAGCAATGCGTTTGTTCGACGCGAAACGAACGTCCTGTTTGCTTCCTGTTGCATGCGCCAATTCCAAGAAAAGACCGATCGCTAATGACAACGGCGTTCGTCGGGCGGTGACGCCAACGCGATCGTCATTAATTACCAGGAAAAAGATTTCTCTCTCTCTCTCTCTCTTTCTCCCCCTCTTTCGCTCACCTTCTTCCGTCATCGTTAGGCTGTTTCGACGGCAACATCGACGAAGTGCGATTAGCGAGTACACCGAAATTACCTTCCTTCGACGATAACGACTAAACACGTTCCTTCTCAAAATGGCAAAACGAAAAGCAGGAAAACGTGGACGAGCACAAATCGATCGATGTTCGACGAATAATCGCCGATTAAACTCGAACTGGGATATGGAAATTGGTGTCAAGGATGCATCGAGACTAGACCAAGCTCGGATTACAAATTCGGATCGAGTCGGAATTCCGTTAATCCGTTGCAGTCGCTTTCGCGATTTATTCTTACGTGCGTATGCGCTATTGCGTTTTAACTCGAGGAAAATAAATGTCGCGAATAATTGGAAATCGCGTCGTCGTTCGTCGTCGACTTGGAAGAAGAAGAAGAGAATCGTGTCGTGGCACGTTCAAGTTGGAAGAAACGCTATGCCATCACGAATATCGTTAGATCGAGCTTTGACTGCGCAGTTCTCGATAATTAGCCGCCTCGTCGATCGCGTTTATCCCGCGCGAGGTCGTCGCGACTCGTGCCAGAGCCACGTGCCGAACGAACGCCAATCGTTTTCCCCTTACTCCTGCGGTTCGATGATATTTTCTTTTTTTCATTTTCTTTCTTTTTCCTTCTCGCCTATCTATTTATTCTGGAAATATTCAACGAATGTCGACGACAGGCGATATCTGGAAAGAACGGCGCCAGTGCAATTAGCGTCGTCATGGCTCGAGGCGTGGTACGCCGCCGGTGGTGACCGTAAAGAAAGGCGATACCGTGCAAAGACCTCGATTCCATCCGCATGGATATCCGGCCATCGGGGCCGATATGAAGGAACCAACGTCGCTAACGAAGACCACGCGGGATCATCGAAGTTTCGAGTACGTTGCGAAATCATTTTTAACCCTCGCCTTCCTCGTCGAAACTTCAACGCCTCCCATTTCTCGTGGCTTAAACGATTAGATCGGAGAAAGAGTCGGGCACGGAGTTTGCCTAACAATTACCGTTCTTTCGAGACTAATCCGAGCGTTCTGTTTTTAAAGCCCCGCTCCTTTATCCGCCGAATATCTCGGTCCCTTTTCACGGACGTTACACATCCGCGAGGAAGCACGTTCCAAGGATAATCCTGCAAAAAGAAACGAAATCCAAGTTGCGAGACGAGGAGGAGAGCAAAGAGGAAAAGGTGCTACAGGGATCGCGACGAAGGCTACTGCCGAAAAAACTAACGGAAGAGAAGCCTCCTTTCTAATCTATTAGCACAAAGGATATGCCGTCCAGTATGCGACCTTCCGAGAAACGGATGGGCCACTATGGAAAATCGGCAACGGCAGCGACTCTCTTTTCGACGACGTTTCGGACCTCCACCGAGAGTTGTAAATTATCCCGAGAGCTGGCAATGAATTGTTGTTTTAGGAAGACGACCGTGCCTGCTTCCTTTCTTCGTCGAGATAACGTGCCCGATCCTCGGACAGGAGGTGGAAGGATGGAAGAGAGCGAGTGGATTCCTTTCTTGGAAGACGGAAAAGAAGCCGCGAGCGTACCGTCGTCTCGAGCCCGTCGGAATTACTCGAGTGGACGAACACGTTCTCCTCTGGACCAACCGAATTTTCTGTCTGAATTTTCAAAGACCAACGCGAGCCGAACCGCACCAGATCTTACTCCATTTTGCAGATCTCACGCGTTTCTTGTTCTCTTCCGTGGACGAAAATCAATCGAGTCGAACAAGGAAGAAAATAAAAGTTAAAACCGATCCATAGGACGATCGGTCGTCCTAGCGTAACCCTTCGCTGGGAGAAATCGAATGGAAGCGACGATAAAAATAACAAAGCTCTTGTCTCGTTCGACGCATCCTACGGATAATGACGCAACGCGTTCCTCCGAAGAGGAAGCGCTCGTGTTTTTCTTTTTTTTTTTTTAAGGCTAGTAAGCGTAAGTACGCAAGCGCTTGACGATAGACGTACCGAGAACGAGAGTCGAGGATTAAAAGGAAGAGACGGGAAGGGATTTTCTGCGACGCGAAAAGCTTCGTCCCGTTAAACAAACTACTCCCTCGCATCTCTCGATTTTTCTTCTCTTTCAGTCTGCGAAAGCAGAACGGTACAAAAGGGAGAAGGAATTTTCCCATTCGCCGTTCGCTTTCAACAAGTGCAAGAGAATTTCTCGGAAGGATCGAATCTTTAACGACACGAAAACACGAGGTGATTCCGGTCAAGCGTGACCAGACCCGAAAATAAATCGTCCTCGATTACCATTTAGTTAGCTCCCCGTCCTTGTGTACAGATTGCCTTTTCGTACCATCCAGTCCATAATTCACCATCTCGAAAGGGACACCGACGCGTCGGCAACACACTGGGAAATGGAGATTAGGAGGAGCTCGGAAGACGGACGAAGGAAAAAAGTAGAAGCGCTCGCCGGCTGTTTTCAAAAGTCACTCCCACCGAAGCAAAAAGAAGAATCGATCGAGTTAAGTTCGGCCCACCTAATCTCAATTTCTATGGATTACGAGGAGAAGAAGAATCGAAAGGAAGGCAGCGCCGATGGATAACAACGAGAGACAAAGAGAGCGAGAGATGGAAAAAGTTGGTGGAAAAGGCAAAACGGAGAATGGAAAATGACGAATATTTAAGAACAATGGCTATTCGTCGAACGACTACGAGCCGTCAAAGGTTAGAAGAAAGAAGGAGCGACTGGCGGCAGCAGGTGCCCTCGCGACCGAGCGCGTTCGCTCTTACGTCCTCTCGGTCCCTCCTACGCAACCTCTTCTCCTCCGGTCCTCGGCTTATTCACGCGAGGATACACGAGGAAAAGTCCGGCGCGCGAGAAAACGCCGGAAAGAGAGGGAGAGAGCAAATCGATTTCGGATCGATGCCATAAAAAATCGTTCGACGCGCGTACGAGACTGCACCCTTTTTTTATTAATAATTCGACTTGGAATCGAGTCGCGCGAAATAAATCGTCATCGGTAATAAATAGTCTTGCCAACAGGTGTTTTTTTTCTCGATTCTCTCCATACCTTCTATATTCGCGCGTTCTTCCTCGCGACCCTGATCCGATACCTAGAAATCTATTGCGTCTGGCTAATGGAGAGGGGGGGGGGGAGAGGGAGAGAAAAAGAAAAAGAATGCAAAGCGAAGGAACGTTCCCTCGAAATCCGAGCGACCACCAAAAGCGCCGCCGCCTCGAACGAAAAAAGAAAGAGAAGGCGGGTGTGTAAAAATTCATTCACGAGCTGAACGGCGAAGCCTTTACGCGAAATTCCACCGTGTACTTAACAACGAATTAACATTTAATCTCGAATTTCTCTTCGACAAAAATCGCAAAATTTTGACGGATACGTCAAAATATACGTACCTATCGAAGCTATACCTCGAAGGACTTTCAGAGCGTAAGACAAGGACAAGTGTAAAAACGAAAACAAAACGAACGAAGGAACGAAACAAAAGTCGGTTAGAAAATAAAATTGGTTAACACGGTGGCTTCACGACGGTTCTACTCATTCTCGAGAACTCGTTGAAAGGATCCGAGAGATTCCCACGGCGTTTGAGAGAAAACGGAAGAAAAGAAAGAGTAAAAAGAAGCGTAAAAGCCGAGTTCGAAATCACTGTAGGAGGAAAGGAGAGGGAGATGGCGAGAGAGAGGCGATTTCATTCACAAGACCCCTACACGAGCGACCTACGGTCTCGAGAGGATGCGCGGCTCCTCGTCGAATGGGCCTCGAACGGGCCCGAACGGAGGTCCGTCGAGCTTCCCCCGCGCCCCTCGGAAGCGAGCACACCGGTTCTCGCATACCATGTGTCTCTCCTCCTCCCTCTCCTCGAGGGACCACCAACCGGCAACGGGGAGTCGAGAAACTCTCCCGCGCCTTCCACCACGTCGTTTCTTATCCGTCGTCTCTCGGAACGGATGGCGCGTAGACCAAACAAAGGAACCCGAGCGAGCGAGCGAGAGAGAGAGGGGGGAGAGGGAAAGAGAGGGGGAGAGAGAGAGAGAGAGAGAAAGCTGACCAACGACTCTGGAATTTCTCTCCTCTTTCCTTCTCGCGCTCGACGCGCCTCCCCTCCTTCCCCTTCTCATCCCCCCTTTCGTCCTCGTTGCTCTACGAGCTCTCGGTGTTTATTGCCGTCTGGATAGCTCGCTTTCTTTCTTCCTCGACGTCTTATTGTCCCTCTTTCTCCTTCTATGGATTGACTTATCCATCTCCCTTACCCCGCGCGCCTTCTACTACCTCATGCTCGCTGGAATTCCAAGAACGCTCTTGTTTATGTTTTCAGGTTTTCGGGCTTAATTACGACATATAAATATGTACCTGTACGTGTGCGCGCCTAGTTTTACTTTTACGCCGTAAGTAAAAGTTCGGTATCGCAAGATGGCAACGGCGACGCTAATGGTCGTTATTAGAGAACGCTGCCGAGTCTCGATGTCGGAGACACGTAACGTCGTGCGACACGCAACGGCGATATTAAAGCAGGTACGATTCTTAAACGGACTGGCGTCGCGCCGTTTAAGAAGCGTTCGCCATTTACGTAAGTACGTTTGCGTTCGATTTCGAGAGAAAACTGTTTTGCCATCGACGTTGGATCGTCGTTTATTAATCGTCCATAGGAAGCGCTCCGAGAGCGCGCGCGCGCGCGCGGGGCTTATACGATGCGATTCGTTTCGATTACGAGTCGAGCGTTGCACGTACGCTCTCGTTCGGTAAGAAGCGAAGCGATTCCCGGAAAAAAAATCGGCTATGAAAGACGTGATCGGGGCTCGAGAACGAAAGGAAGAAAACGGTAATCCTTTCTGGATGGGTCGCGTTACCATTTTCCAAAGAGACGCGACGGCATACGTGAGCGTTTCAACGTGCGCCGACACACGCTCGCGCTTAGACCGTACAAGTATCTTCTACGTGCTCTACGTGGGCGGATACACGGTGCAGCCTGAGCCATCTCTTCGAGCGCGTACCTCGAGATTCCAACGTTCGACTCGTCTTCTACAGAATTTTAGGCGCCGACGCGATGATTCAGCAGCCGAAAAAAGTAGCCGTTGTAACTCGCAAATGCGACTCGCCGCAACGGTTTCTTCCTCTCTCTCGGTCGTTCGATACTTTCCCGTTGTTGCTTCTTCGTTCTTTGCACTTTATTCTTTAATTTTCTCGCTTTCTCGCGACACGATTTCGCGCGGTCGTTCTCGTTACAAATTGCAGCGTCGCGAGACCTGCGCCCGACGAAAGAAAGAGATTCTCTCTTTTCGTTCTTTATAGAAGGCTTATCCTCGAACGCTATCTAACTACCACCTTCGAAACTCGGTGTCGCGCGAGTCATTGTAAGAAAGTCGCACCGGATGTCGCAAGGGACTATTCACACCGTAGGAGAGAAGAAAGGACGGAGGTTCTTGAGTTACAGGGTGGCAATGATGTCCAACAGACGGCGATGTCATCCGAACCCGCAAGGGAGAAAGGAATATAAGAACGAAAAGAAGAAGAAAACGATGATAATGACGACGGCGAGAGGAAGGGCGGCGGTGTAGGAGGAGAGGGACGAGAGCACGCGGAGGTGTGAAACGAGTCAACGAGAGGCTTAGAGACGTTAGCAGATAGAGAGAGAGAGAGAGAGAGAGAGAGAGAGAGAGAGAGAGAGAGAGAAGCAAACCTCAGCCACGACCGCAGCTTTCTTGCAATCTCGTCTAGACGACACGCATGGACTCAGCTGCAGTTACTCTTGCTCCCATTGCTGCCGTTGCTACTATTCTTTCGGCGTTGCACGCGCGTGTTCTCGCGATATCGCTCCAAGGACAGACGTCTCTTTGCGAGGAAAAACGTGCCACGAGGATTCCGCGTACCGACTCGACACCGTCTCGTCCTCCCACCTATCCCGTCGTTGATCTCCTTCCATCGCTTCCGACGCGAGTAAGAAGGAATCATCGAGACGGCCGAGTTTTAGCTTTTTAGCTTCCGATGAGTCGCGTGATACGTGACGCGTATCACGTTGGACCGGTCGAATCAGAAATGCGCAACAAGTACACTTATATAGGTGTACCTTAGCCTACGAAATTTCGCCTTCGGTCGAGTCACGTAAGCGTTCGTGGAAAGCAAAAGCCGTTCTCATGCCGAATACGAGAGAACGTATTTTCATCGAAAAGTCGTTCGTCGTACGATTCCTTCGACGTAAAAAGTCATCGTTGGTTTCGAAAAAATTCCATTTCGCCGATTACGAAGGATCTCGCTCGTCGCAACGGAGAGAGCGAACGAGGGAGCGGACGAGGAACGACGAAAAGTCCGCGCCGATGAAAGTTTCTTAATTACTTCGCGACGTTGAAAAGCTTTCAAGCCGTTAATTAAGCTTTAACCCCTTAAAGTCGACGAAGTAACTTTAAAGTTACTCGGCGCTTAAGCATCGACGCATCGCCGACGCACTCGAGAATTTACTCGGGGACGGGGAGTCGTGGACGATTCGTTGGTTGGCTCGCACGAAAAAGCTAGGTACGGCGCGCGATACCAGCCTGGCGGAAGATAGATTTTCCAGGAAATATACGCCGGCCCCGATCGAGGTTGTCAGCGATCGCCTTTATTATCGATAATGGCTGGTTCTACATAACCGCGGGCCAATATTAGCTCTTAATAAAAGACTTCCCGACGCGACGTAGGTAGGCGCGTAGTGCGTGCGCGCGCCATCAACGGCGTCGCCCGGCGCCGCTTATTCATACTTATCTACAATACGATAAAAGGCATTAACGGGCGTGAGCTAGCTATCGACGGACGCCCTCGTTTCGCCGAAGCATCTATTTGCCCTCGAACCGAAGTCTTTCTTTTCCCTCGGACTCGTACCGCGCGTCGCCCAAGCGGTCGCTCGCTCGCGCGAGTGAACGAGACGCGAGGCACGCCGCGCGTACCTGCTATATATGTATACCTAGAGTATACGCCTAGAGCGTGGGACGTTGCGTAACACGCGTCTCTCTCGTTCTCGATACCGAAAAGTAATTAGAGTAAGCTCGCGGCTCGAACGTTTCGCGCATAAAGGATTAGGAGAGCCGACGCGCAGTAAACTCGCCTAGTTAAGTACGCGTCTATCTTTCCTTTTGTCGCATTAGCCGTGCCGATAATCGGCCGAAACACCTCCCGTAAAAACGCTCGAAGAACGCAATTCCGTTTCGACGATAATTATTGGGAACGTATGTGTGTACCTATTGCGTGGCTTATCTTCGCGAACGCGCTGGCACGCCCGTTTTGCGACGCGCGCAATTAACCTGACCTAGATTTTCCCGAAAGCGGAAAAGGCGTATCCGAGGAAATCGAACGATTTTTCGTTCGGAGTCTGTCGAGCGAACGGGAGAGGATCGAGTTTTGTTCGCGCGCGCGATTACTCGAGGCCGTTCGTAGAGGCAGTGGGAACCGGGCCAAGAGCATCCGTTTGTCGTCCCGTGACATCGATCTTTATTCCTGGCGTACGTCATGTGATACGTCCCCGCCCGACGTACGCGGCGAAGGGGAAAGAGAAAAGATAGCGCCGTCTATGGAAACGCCTTCTTTTCGAACGTCCTTTTTCGCCCGACGATACCTATCCACTACTACGCCGCGGTAGAGAAATCGCGAGACGGAGCTCGTCGATCGCGATCGAAGGCGCGGAAGAAGAAGAGGAAGATCAGCGCGCGAGAAGGCAGGAGATCGCGGAAGTTGGTCTCTCGACGAGCAAGAGAGGGACGTTACGCAAGGTGCCGACGGGGCAGTAAAAAGCGGGCGCGCGATCGGCGCAACGTCTGGCGCCTCGTAATCGACGCGCCGAGACCGCGTTAGCCCGCGGTAATAATAATTGTTTCTTTTTCCTATTTCGTAATAGCCCTCTTCCCTCTCTCCGCGCTAAACTCGCGGCGCATCTTTCTCTCTCGAGAAAGAAGATTGGCCGCTGGTGCGACGTCCTACCGTAATTCAATTTTCATTACGTCTCCTCGAGATTGCCAGCTGAGTCGCGGGAGCCGGCGAAGACGTTTTCGTCGCCTCTCTTAGGCATCGCGCTTCGCGTCGAGAAACCTTTTCCACCGACGATCGAATCTTCGATGAAAGAACGCGGCAGGTTGCGCAACTTCGACGATGGAATTTCACGCACGCCTATGCCCGCTGATTTTCTACGTTCGCCAAGATATTTTCTTTATCGCACGGTTCGTCGAGACGAACCACAGATAATGCTGGACCGATCGAGCAACGAAGAAGCGAGCATTCGTCGCGTTACGTAAGAAGCGTCGCGCGAGCAGCGACGTCTTCGACGTTTTCAAGGACGTCGTTTATTACCTCCTACCACGACACAACCCTGTGTAATCGTTCTCTCTCTCTCTCTCTCTCTCTCTCTCCGTCTAATTGCTACGAAACGAGCCAAATCGTCCGCTCTCGACGTCTTATTGCGAAAGGAAAGGAAAAAGAGCGCGTACGTCGGCTCGTTCGTCTCGTGCGTATTCGCCGATCGTTTTTGCGTTAGAAAATATTTTCGCGATGCCGATAATCCGATATAATCGTAGAAAACGATTGGACTCACGAAAAACCTTATTGCTTCGTAAGAAAACATTACGAGGGAGAAAAGGTACACCGACGGTGACGGCAGGTGTAGAATCAACGTTTGCACCTGCCCGGTGCGAAGAGAGACGACGCGACCAAGAGCAGAGAGTCGAATTCTATTCCGTAAGGAACAGCCCCCGAACGTCGTTCGTCGTTCGTCGGACGCGATCGCGCAAATTTCTCCAAAATCTTTCTACGAAATAGCCTAACGAAAAGATTATTTTTCTCCCCGGGACAAAAGTCTACGCGGACGAGCGACGGAATTTTAAGGACTTTTAACCGTACGAAGCATCCTCCTTTTTATTTTTCCCGTTTGGATTAAGACCAAGTCGAGCACGCGATTAACCAGACAGGTGGCACTTCTTGTTTAAAGAGTTCTTAAAGTCCGAGTACGCTCGCAGCTCTTTTTTTCTCAGGGCCGTACTTTTAAAAGCCACTCGCTTATCGCGAAAGCGAGCGATCGAAACAAAGAACGGACGAGATCTCGAAACGGTTCGTCGACTCTGACAGCTGCACGAAACCAATAAACAACGGAGAACCACCGGACGATCATTTTCGACGATCGAAACGCTCGATGGCAAAAAAATCAGTGCGCGCAAGGTAGACCGATAGATGGATGGATAAAGAGAGGAAAGAGAGAGAGAGAGAGAGGGAGATAGCCAGGTGTTTCGAAAAAGATCGCGGCACGCGCCATGTTTCCTTTCTCGAAGGGCCGAGGAAGGAGAAAAAGAGAAAAAAGGAAAAAGAGAGAAGCGCATCTGTTTTCCGTGGCACGACCCTGGGGCTGAGCCGTAGGCAGCGAGGCTTCGTTCGTGTCGCGTCCCTTCTCGGTGTACGCAGGTAAACGCGAGAACGACGCGCGAGGATCGAGAAAGATCGCAAAGTGCCACCTGCCCGACGAAAACAGCCGGCTGCTTTCGTCCTGCCAAAGGAGGGGTTCGATCGCGCGCGAGCCAGCAGGCGCTCGATTCCGACTTTCTTTCTCAACTTTTTCTTATTCTTAGGCACTATGCACCATCATGCACCACCGGGAACACCAACGTGACGACCAACGACGAATGACGTTCGACTCGCAGAGATCGGACGCGTAACGCAACGCACAAGTACACATGTGCGTACAATGAAATTGCATGCTCGAAGTTACCCGTACGATGTCCGCTCGTCGACTGACCGTCGAAGGATACGCCGATTGTTTCGCAGTTATTCAGCTTCTTTGTTCCTTTGTCGCCTAATACGACGTTCCTAATTCTTGGAACAAGAGAGCACACCTGGCCGAGTCGAGTGCCGACCGGAATAAGCCGAAACAATCGCCGCGTGTAACTCGATAGCGCGTCGCGCTTATCGCACATGCGATTATCGTATTTTTCTTCCAAGGATATCGAGGAAAAAAGTTTCCGTTCGGTTAAAACAATATCGTTCGACATCTTCTTTCCGTCTCCTTTTTTGGATCAGAAATTTTCCGTTTCCGATCGATTACGATCGGCTACACGACGAAGCAAAATTTCACGTTGTAGCGCAACCACCTCGATAACGACGAACGGCAAAACCGGTAATAAAGCCTGTGGAAACGGATGATAATGCTAGACTACCGACCGAGACAGTACGCTGCGTTGTTGGTATTCCGCTTAAGCGAGAAAAATTACAGTAATTAAAGTTTGCGCGAATTTACTCGGCTTTCGATCCCTTGTCCTTTTCATAATAATTTTCGGTCAAACCAAAAAGAAAAAAAATACGTCCAAGCGATAGACGATTTCGTCTCAAGATTCTTCCTTGCGATCGTGATCGCATATAGATTGACAAATCCTCGAGATACGTCGTACGTCGTATCCAACTAACCAAGTACGTATATTCGTACGTATCGCTTTCGGGAGACACGTGCCGAGCGCTAGCCGAATCTTTCTCGATCCCCTCTTTTTATTTTTAGAAAACGTTTTACGCGCTGGCTCGTACGAATAGGGGTCTCACGAGAATTATTACTCGGGGTTAAGGAACGCGCTCCGTTCCTTCGGAGGAAACTTTTATCGAACGATCTTGGGATTAAGAAGCATGCAGAGGGTTCGTAGGCATACCAGCAGAAGCAGGAACGGGAGCGGGAGCGGGAGCGGGAGCAGAAGCGATGGTCGACGAGGTCACGTGCATTGCGTGCACGCCGAGCGAGCTAGGTCGTTGTACGAGAGGATGCACAAAGGGCCCAAGCCACGGAGCATGTCCGAGACGAGCCACCTGCCGACAGATGTTGCGTCTAGCGACCAAGATCCCCGAGCCTACGTTAGCTTTCAACGTGGGCCCTCTTCCAGAGATTCGGTACCTCCTCGCCTTATGCCAGGCGCGCGGGCCTCCTCGCCTTTGCTCGCCTTTGCTCACCTGTCCCTGGCCCATTCTCGACCAAATTTACGACGAAAAATCCTACGTCGACGAAGGACCCTACGAGTCGTTAACCTTAAAACTCGACCAACCGCTACCGTTGTCGTCGTCGTTCGGCGATCATTAAAAGTCGCTCGAACGATTGTTATTTCGCTTCTGGACGAGGAGGATGGGACGAGAGGAAGCGGGTCTCGTTAAGAGACGGGGATGACACGGGCCGTACGGTGACGAACGCGGAAAATGATTCCGGTCACGCGACATTTGCTTATTTATACCATTTCCTCTCTATTCCCATCGAGAACACATCGGCTCGTTTACAAGATGTCGCCAATGATGCTATCGTTCGCTAGATCGTGTTTCTCGTTCGTAAACGTTATCCCCTCCTCTCCGCGAGGAAAATAAGCTTCCTCCGGTTGGTAAAAGAATCGTCAACATCGGGCTACGAGCCACGTGGATAATAACTCGACGACGACACGAACGCGTGTCCTCTTATCCTTCCAATCATCGACAATAACGATCGCGAGTAACGATCGAGTGGTCGACGTCCATTCGTAAACTTTTCATTCCAACTCTTCGCTGTTCGCTTTTCTAATACGCTCTACGATTCGGGCGAAGTCTCGAGAAAGTGGCCGACTCTGGAACGAAGAGGGACAGAGGGACAGAGAGAGAGAGAGAGAAGAGCGATAGTCGATGACATCGAAACCGCGTGAAAAATAGCCAGAGTCACGCAACGAACTCTTCGAACAGCGAAAGACATTCGCAAGATGTCGCCGTTTCCGGCTGCGACAGCTGTCTCCCGATCCGTCGAGAGCGGCGGCTACGACGTTGACGAAGACGCATCGCTCTCGACGCTTCGTCGTTTCGTTCTCTTACCCCGTTTTCGAAGAAAATACATTTCTAAAGGCACCGAGTAACGACTCCTTCGATTCTCCGCGCTATCTTCCGTAGGATATTCGATCGAAGAATTTGCAAAAACTCGAAGGAGGAAAGAAGCGGAGTCCGTTCGAGTCCGGCCGTCTTTCTGCTACGAAGGAAACGTCCAAAGGACGCGAGGAGCGAGATCTTTTCTTCTCGGTTACACTTTCACTTTCTTCGACAGCCTCCCACCGCCGACGGATTCAACGTGCCACGTTGAGCACGCAGTCTCTCCATCGTCTAGTCTGAGAACCCACGCATTATCTAAACTTTCACCCGTCGAATCCATCCGTCTCTCTTTTACTCCGTTCTCCGCCGCGATACGTTTCCACGTATCTTCCACATCTTATACCTTTGTTCTATGCTCTTTTGATCCGTTCGTTATCGATCGTATTCCTAACCGCCTGCACATTTCTCTTTCTTTCTCGCGTAGAGTTGGGACGACTCGGCGAATTTCTAAAAACGCAACGCCAAGGAATCTGCCTGCTTGCGATTCACTCGGCCGACCAGAAAATATTTCGAGATCGCGGAACCGCTTTCCAATCTTACCCAAGAGTACGCGGCTCTGGATTTAATAGAGCGTGATCCACGAAGGGGATCTTCGAAGATCGATCGAGAGGTTCGTCTTCCTGTTTCGAACGATACGTTTGCGTGATCGCGCTGCTCCGCGATATCTCCTAAACGAACGACGAATCAAGGAGGAATCGTTAAACTCGTGGCGATGCCACGACCATGGACCAAAGGAGAAAGGACCGCCTCGGACAAAGGAATTCGAGGAAAGACGCGGTAGGTACGGTCGGGCCGAGGCACGCGCCGAAGGTGACGAGCGCGAATCGAGGCAGATGCGCGCGACTCGAAAAACTTTTTCGAACAACGGTCCACCTTTATCTCTCCGGGGCCTTTCTTCTCTCTCGTTCCTCGGGCCACGGCACCACCTTTCCCGAGGATCCCTTCCTTTTCCATTGTCCGTTTCGTGCGTTCGCTCGAGCTCTTATGCCCCGAGTCTAAGAACCGAACAAACGACCGAACGAACTCGCAAGCGCCTTCTTTTCAAACCTTGGAAGATACCGAAAAAGAATCGTCCTCGTTACGAGGATCGTTTTGCATAGACGAACGGTCGATCTTCTTAGAAACGCGCAAGAATACTCTTCTCGCTGGGACTCGTAAAATAGTCCGTTTTTCGACGCTGGCGCGTGGCTTTCGGCATTGGTCGAGGTAGGGCGTAGAATAAACTGGTATTTCTATTGAAAAGGCAAACTTCTCTCTGCTCTTCCAAACTACGTCGCGAGAATTTCTTCCCTTCCATAGAAAACGAAGAAAAAGAGCAGGAGGAGGAGGAGGAGGAGGAGGAGGAGAAGAAGCCGTTGCAAGAAGAGAACGGTAGGGTAGGATGGAAGTAAAAGAGGAAGGAGGGCGAGGGGAGAAAAGGGAAAGAGCGTGGAGTAGGGCGTGCGAAGACGGGATCGAGGAAAGGAGGCCGAGAGGAGAGAACGGCGGCAACATCTGCTCGGTGCAACAATCTCGAACACCTGCCGTCTGGTAGTCGCGTGCTCTCGCACCCCGGCTAACAGGGTGGAAGAACAAGACGGTCCTCTTCTCTCCTGCCGATCCTCCCTCGACTCCCAACTCGAGCAAGAAGAAAGAACTAGCGCCACGCGCGCGAGAATGAAAATGCTTCCCCTTCTTCGGCGAACGGTCGCGCACACCTATGTACGGATCGACGAGCGAGAAGAAATCGATTTACTGGAAAGAGAACGCAACGTCGAGCGTCTCGGTGCTCGCGCGTACGCGCGTGAGAAAAATTTCCTTTCTTCGTGGCTTTGCCGTCGCTTACGCGCTCGCATCCTTGACTCTTTAGCCCGTCTACGTTGGTACCTGTTAGAAGCGACCTTTGTTTCGAGTTCAATGGTAGCCGTCGAGCCAAAGAGGAAGGGAGGTCAAACGAGCGGATCCTTTTTTCTTTTTTTGGGGGAACTTGTTGCGCCTCTCTCTGTCTTCCCCCTGCCTGCTCTCTTCTCGCTTTCCATATTTTTCAACCGTACACGGTATATCTACCTCGTTTCTTACGTAATCTCACCGATTTAAATAAACAGCGCTGGGTCGTCGCATAGACCAATCGCATGGAATGCCTTTTCCCTGACGTCGACGAAGAGAGACCCCGTTCGAGCTTCCGAGACTCTTTCTAAAAGCGAGTTCACGTATTTTTAGTGGCATTATTCAGGCCAGGTGGAACCGATTTAGCGGACGACAATGTATTATCGGTGGGCGCCGACGAAAACAACGGTGGACCGACGAGACGAGAAACGCGCGTCGTTCTTCGACGTATCGGGATCGTCCTTTGAAATAGCCTCGCTACAAATCTTTGCTTTTCTCTCGAAAGGATATCGGGGGGTATAAGATCTGCCCTTGACGTTCGACATTCGTCGAAACGATCTTTGGAAAATGTTGAAAAAAGAACGGAACGTGCTCCGAATACTCGTCCGTACGTACGTTTGTATTTTTTGCCGTTTTATTTACATGTCGAATGTGTGTCGTATCCTTGCACCACTATCGCGGGAAACTAGTTCAGTGAAACCTCGTTATACGATCGTCGCGGCGAGCATGGACGCAATCGTGGATCGCGTTGCTTAATTTCGCGGCGACGGCGACGGCGACGGCGACGGCGACGGCGACGGCGGTGGCGGCGCGACGGTGCGTCGACTTTGGTTTAACGGAATTCTCTCGGCGTACGCATTTACGCATCGGCCGCTTTCAAAGAGACGCTTCCTAGTGTTTTAACGAGCGGTAATAACATCGCTCGTTTCTCGCGCGATCCTCTACTTTTCTTAGCTGCCTCGCGTTATTTACGACGACGCCAACGAGAGAAAAAGCTTCTTTCGTCCTTTCTCCGTACGATTATAGGGAAGAAAGCGCTTCCCGCTCGGGTAGCGTTGGAAAAGTTCGAGGAGACTCCATCGAGGTGGGTTTCGTTCGTATCAGGACTCCGAGGACAACTTTCACGATAAAAAGTAAAAGAGAGTCGTCTTCCGGCGCGAACTT
Organism: Vespula pensylvanica; assembly: GCF_014466175.1. NCBI lineage: Eukaryota > Metazoa > Arthropoda > Insecta > Hymenoptera > Vespidae > Vespula > Vespula pensylvanica. The sequence goes on along the minus strand of NC_057685.1, from coordinate 172,042 downwards.
TGCACGCGAGCGAGGTTTCCGCTCTCCCTCGGACATTGTCCGAAATGAAGGACCTCCCACGAAGGGAAAGGACAAAGACCGATCGACGCGCTCCGGTGTCGAAAGGCAAATATCGTCGAACTAACGTAGCGCCGTAAAAAAATTCCAGAGCTACGAGTCGCAAAATGTTTTCGAGCGAACGATCGTCTCATCGTCTACGGTAATTCTCGTTAGACGATTTTCTTAGATAATTCGTCGTCGTTAACGATCGCTGCTAGGTGCGTTTTCTTACTCGAGATCCACGCATTTTTTCTCTCACAACGTTCGAATTTACTCAGCCGCTGTTCGCGTTTCGTTCTCGATGCTTCTTCTCTTCCATTCTTTCTTTCCATTCTTATGGAAAATTTGTCAAAGAATTCTAACCTAATAGCGAGCGAAAAGATTCCAAAGCGTGGAGAAAAGCATTCGTATCGGCGAACAAAAGTAAAGTTATCTTCTTTCGCTCCCGCTCGGTATTCTATATCTATATCGAAAGATTGTAAGGTTCCGCTAGGTAACCGTCGTTGCGACATATCCTCGCAAGATCGTTCGGTTTTCCCGGTGGAAAGGCAAACGACGATTTTCGCGGTTGACTCCTTTTCCAACGATCCACTTGCGACGTAATCGGGTGTTTTACGGACGAGGAGGTGGGCGAAGGAATCGTTGCGCTACCGAGGAGATCTCTTTTCACGGCAGCTCGTACGCCGTTCTGGAAAGGTATTAATACCGCTTAAACGAACGAACGAAGGAACGGTTGAGTCATGCCCCCATCGTCGCAGATAAACCACTTTCTAAATGCATTGGTGTCGAGACCATAAATAGCCCACAATAGCTCTATCTACCTTGCAACGAGAACACTCCCCCGTACCAACGGCGATACTTATTCCACCCTTCGCGAAGGGTCGTCGATCTATTTCTCGGAAAGAAATGTAGTCAATGTTTCGCCGAAGCGGATAAGCGAGTGCGAACGCTCTTCGACGAACAATCCCGAGTTCGAGATCGTGCCGACCGGTGGAAGGAAGGATTTCGCGAGTTTACTCGGACGAAGATCGAGCGCGAGAAAAGTCGACCGATGCCGCTTGATAAATCGCTGGTTTAATGTCCAACGTTTAAATGATTAGGCATAACAATTCTTGACGTAGCATCGCGCAGTGATATACGCGTACGTCCTACTCTCGGCGCACTCGCCAAAGAAAATACGAAATCCTGTTTACGACGGGTCTTTAATAATGTCTCGTTACGTACTCGCGTTATTCCGGCTCTGGAAAAAAGCTACGGTCGAGATTAATCGAACGCCGCGAGATTTATCGCCTAAGATGCTCGCACGAGCGGTCGCGAAAACGGTATCCCGCATAAACGCTCTCGCTTAATATTCGCCGAGCCGTACATCCTCGTGCCCTTTATTTTTACACGGCGAGTAACCCGATGCGATCGATCGATCCTGAATGATATCGAGATCTTCTCGAACGTGCTCCGAGGAACGTTCCGTACGATCGTTTCAAACTTTTCCCGCGTCGGCCAGAACCACAAGATTCTTTAAATTTACGTTCGTCGTTGACTTCTTATTTAAGGCTGGCAATTCTCAGCGCGAGAATAACGCGTATAAATGCGTGTATATTTTTTTACTCCCTCCCTCCCTCCCTCCCTCCCTTCCGAGCGTTCTTTTATCGTGTACGCAGACTCGAGAGAGAGAGAGAGAGAGAGAGAGAGAGACGCGTTTACACTCGCGCGAGCCGACTGCTGCATTGCATAATCGTGCGACGCCCGCGGTCGGCAGCCCGAGTCGGGCATGAATGAGTGACTCATGCGTGCTACATTGTACGTGTCTCCACCACCTCCTCCTCCTCCTCCTCCTCCTCCTCCTCCGTCCGTACAGCCATCCTCCGCCCTATGACGCACGTCGCGCCGTTCTTAACGCCTCTGCTTTTTCGGGCAAACGCGTCTTTCCTAATTTCCTAGTTCGACCGTTTCCGATTCTTGATCGATCTTCGAGAAAATCGTCTCGAAGCCTTCTCGTCCGTCTTTATCTTCCTCTCGCGCCGGACGAAGAAAATGATCGCATGTCCAGTTATATAAAGTTATTTTTAGAACGACGAGGAACGAGAGAATGAATCCGATGGAACTTGACGCAGGACTAATTAGGAGCAATTAAGCTCGACTGTAGGTCGAGCGCTTGCTTCTCGATGAGCCTATCGAGCGTCTTGTCCTCTTCCTTTGTCTCCCCTCTTGTCCCCGTTTTCACTTTGAAAAGAAACTGCCCTCGTAATAACCGCGGGAACGCTTTCGTCGGATCAAACGCATCGTCGGAATTTTGGCTACGAGCGTGTACGTTCAAGTAGAAAAGAGATCGAGAGAAAATTATGCAACGCGACGGGCACTAGACAGACTCTAGAAGTTGTAATCGTTCGATTGATCGAGCGCTCCCTGGTCGAGCATTTGGAAAAAGTACGCTTTGTCGGCGTTGACGGGGATTACCCGCGAGGTGTAAGTACGATCGGTGAAATTAGAGAGCCAAGATATACGGAATTTTATCCGCTTTCACGAAGGGAAAATTACAGACCGAGCGACTTTGAGCGATTCTACAAAAAGCGGGAGCTTTCGATATGGACGTAAAAAATGCTAACGAGGAAGGTGGGCAGGAGGAGAGCGTTCTCGAGCCGAGAGTCATTCGATTTGACGGCTTTACGGATATCACGCCTCCGCTCGTTACGACTTTGAAACGGAATATTCAGAGCGAATAGCAAAGGAGGATTCGTATCGACTTTGCTTCTTTCTTATTTCTTTCTTCGATATATCGAGCCTCCTCTCGTTCTCCTCTCAACTATTTTTCCACGTATCGCGATACGCCTCTGCATTCTCTCGAGGACGAGTCCTTCGAATCCAAGGATCCTTTGTGTTCAAAGGACCATCCACCACAATGACTTCCAATCGGGAAACTTTGAATCCTTTCGCGTCGGGCTTCTCCTCCTTTGCGTACTCCTCGGTGATTGCTAGCGTCGGAGCTTTTAATTACCGATTTAATCGATCGAGAAAACGAACGTCCTTAACACCGAGTACCTTCGAGTACGTCCGAATCTCCGGGTCGCTCGCCGACCTTCTCCCCCGCCTATCCGTCGAAGAGACACCGAGTTGCGTTCGTCGCCGATCGGGATTTACTCTCGTATCCGACCTTAAAGCCGATATACGGAAAGAGGACGTTACGTCGACGACGCGCTCGACGAATTCCGACGAAAGCGTTCGATCGGAAACGCGAAAAAGCGTTGCCGCGCGCGAACACACCGCGATACGAATAAGGCCGCGCGCACACCTACGCGGCCGATGCCGAGCCCGCACACGTTGGCGTGCTATACGCGAAAGCACGCGTCGACGTTGACTTCCTCTCACGATCCGCGGATCCATGAATGGTCTGCGGGCTATCAATGGGCCACGGCTCGCTACCCACATGCGGGGAGAGGGAGAGGGAGAGAGAAATACGCGCACGCACATTCCCAACCTTCCTTCTTTTCCACCGCGATATATCTATACGTTATATATAAATTTACACGCGCTCGTACGTGTGCGAGTACCTGCGTCGACCTACCTGCATACGATCTATCTCACGCGAATGCGTTTTAGAGGTTCTAACGAACGGCGCGAGATTATTCTTACCGGATTTCCTTCCTTTTTTCTTTTTCTTCGTTCATTAACTCACCGCGAATCGTTACGATGTTTCATACCGAAGGTCGTCGGTGCCTTCGTTCCGGCCTTGGAACGGTTAGCACGCATTTTGCTACACCTCCAAGAACGAAAGAGGAAAATCCTTGGACGATTCTCGCACGATCGTACCAACGATTATTATATTATATCGCGTAACGCCGGTGGATTGCGTCGGTAAAAGGAACAAAATGATCCCGCGTAGGAACGAAGAAGAACGACTTTCCGTCTCGCTCGAATAAAAATTTACTTCGCGACCTGGCAACGCAACGACTCGAACTATTAGCGCGAACAAACTTTCGTTGCGGTTCGTTGTTTCGCAAGCTCGGCTCTCTCCTTCTCCCGCGATTACTTTCCATCTTTAATTCTCTCGACGTCGAACCTTCTCTGGAGGAGAAGAAATTTCGACGAGTATTACAGCTAAAATTCCCATGCGCTCGTCGATAAAATTTATCTCGGAGTTTGAAATCGAAGCGTCTCGTCTTTGCATCTCGCGCGTTTCCTTTCGAGATTTACGAGGGTCGCCGAGAGGCGAGCGGGACGAGGATAGAGACGAGGCACGATGCGGTTTTACGGCAGAGCTTCGTGGTACGACATGTCGTTCCATGGGAATGACGTGACATGATAAATAGCTCGGTCGGCGCGACGCGGCGAGGACACGCGTTGACAGAGGGCGACTCGCGCACGCGCGACGCTCGTCGCACACGCCGACCGAAGGGACGCGCCTCGTCCGAAGAAAATCTCTCGGGCCGCCGCGCCCTTCTTCGACCAGAGAGAGAGAGAGAGAGAGAGAGAGAGATGTCATTTTCTCTCGCAAAGAAAGAAAAGAAAAAACTACTCTTCGTTATTTTCGATACGATTCTCGACCTAGACGAGAAAAGCAAAGTTCTCATAACAAGTGCAAGCGTAGAACGTACGTCGAGCGGAGCCGCGTTTGACGCAAACTCGTGCGAACGATCCGTTTAGCTCGAGGACTTCCGGTAGACGCGTTTCATCGCGCGAGATCGCGTGAGATCGCGCGAGTTTTGCGTTACGGGAGCACCGCGGCCCGCGTTTTGCAAAAGGATTCGCGTAATTCTGCGAGAGATCGTATTCGTTCTAATCGTTTCGTCCCATCTCTCAACTCGATTCGATTTTTCAGAGGCCGTCGTAGAAAAGCGACAAACCGGACGAAGTCATTCCTCGCGGGGAAGCGGAAGTCCGCTATTACGCAATGGAAACGTCAATTTCCGGGAGCGGCATTGTCGCGACTCACGAGCCGGTAAAGGAAGAGGGGGAGAGCGAGAGAGAGAGAGAGAGGCCGCCAACGAGAAGAATTTGGTGGGAAAGTCCGTGAAAAATTCCAAACTCGAAGTACCGAAAGAGAGATACCCGCAGGATGCTCCCACGATTTCGTGTTCGCAACCCGGAGACGCAAGGCAGCGACGCGGGAATAGCGTACGCGTACACACCGATTTGAATATCGCTTAATGCGATCTCTACGGACGGGTAATCATAGCGCACCGAGTATCTCGCAATAAAGCGTGAGCGCGCGTGCGACAGAGACGGTACGACGCGCGGTCGTATTTTAGATTTAGGATGAGGCCAACGGAATTACGCTGCTGGGCGTGTCGGAGGAATACGACCAGGTAGAGGTAATTAAGCGTAGCGACAAAGAAGAAGGAGAGTTCGTTCGAATGCGGAAAGAGGGTGTAACCGAAATGTCACTTTCCTATTTCAAATTTCTAAAGCGATAATCGGAGAAACGTCGAGCATTCGTTCTCTCTCGCGAACGGACATTCGATACTCTTGACCGATCCCGATCGAGAGCAACTTCCGCGTGGGCGTCGACGCGAATCGCGACCGCGTGGGAAAAGGCGCTCGCAGGATTTTTCCGACTTTAGAAAGGCAACGGTTGCGGGGGCGTTTTCCGGGGTGTCGGCTACGCGTTCTCCGCTGTCGCGTCTGGGTTGCGTCGTGTCACGTCCATATGCTCGCTCGCTCTCTCTCTCTCTCTCTCTCTCTCTCTCTCTCTGTCTCTCTCTGTCTCTCTCTCTCTATTCAAGCTCGTCGATCGCGCGACCTAAAGTGACGTACAAAAGCGTCCGTGGCTATGTGGCTCGTCCCGTCGACTACCGGTCACTCATAATAAGGAAGTACGAACAATGCTGGGATCTTTTTTCCTTTCTATCGTCGCACACAGAGGTTCTCAGATCGCCTCGTTTCGTACTTTCTATCGCGGTGAGAGTCGCGAAAAGAAAAATCATTTCTTTCTTCGTTCGACGTGAAATTTCTACGAAAGAAATTATCTCTCGAGTACCGTCTCTTTTTATATTTCTATTTCTATTTCGCTACGAGGACCGAGCAAATCCTAAACTCGCTAGGAATTCGCGAGAGCCTCTTGCTCGACGAGGAAGCTTCCTAAGCTCGCGTCGTCTCAAAAACCCTTCAAAGTTCCGTCTCCTTGGACTCGAGTAGTAGCCGAGAGGCGAACGAACGCTTGCCCGGATCCGGCCGTCTCTCCCGTTGCTTTACTCTCTCGCCCGGTTCACCGTCGTCACCGACAAAGAGAGAAAAAGAGAGAGAGAGAGAGAGAGAGAGAGAGAGAGCCACGCTGCAACCCGATCCGAAAATAAATAAGGGAGTTCATCAAGCGAGCCAGCTCGTAAACGAGATTCCGCGAGATCTCTCTTTCCCCCTCCTCGTTGCCGTAGAGGTGCGCGCGCGTTGGAGCAGTGCTCGCGTGTGGGTGGAATTCATCTCGATGGTGGAAAAACAGTAAGGAATGCTGTACCGCGAGACGGATGTAGGCGGCCGCCGTTGCGGTTCTTGTTTGTCGGCCTGGCGCCCACATACCTCCTCTCTTTCTCTTTCTCCTCCCGGACCCTACGCATACGTTCTCGATATCGCAGCGTGAAAACCGATACCGGTTCTTTCCGCGCGAATTTATAATTCAAAAATCGTTGGGGTTCCTCTTCCTCTCTGTCCAACCGCCGGCGAAATACGATTCGCCTGTTATTTCGCGGGATTTAGGACTTTGAGCGCGGCAACGACGAGTTAATAGGACCTCCCGGCAACGACGAGTCCGCGAGACCGCGCGACCGCCGTGTTATTACGCGCTCGCATCTCCGATCATCGTTATCGACTCTCTCTCTCTGCGTATCTCCCATTGTCTATCTTTCTTCGTAAAATATGCGAACGGGCGAGGTTCTCCCCTTTGCGAGTTCGACGAGCGTTACTCCTCTGAACGACGACGTCGTTAGGGCTAAAATTCAGGTCGCGTTCGGTGCAATGACTCGCGTCCGTAACAAATTCGATTTGAGATGCCGATTACCGCGCGAGAGAATTTCGGAACACGATGTTGCCGGGAAGTAGAAGGAGATAAAGACGGAGAGAACGCAAAGTTTTCCTTATTTTCTATTTTCCGCCGTTTCGTTTCGCCGCTATTAGAACGATATGGAAACGATGTTGCAAATCCGAGCGTCGCGTGAAAGTAATTTCGTAGAGCACGGAACGCGGCTACGACGTGATCGATACGTTGTTGCTACTCCGTGAAGCATTACGTAGGCCGGTTGCAAAACTTACCGACGCTATATTCGATTCGATGACTCACGTCGAGTTTATAGCAGTCGATGCTCTAACATTGACACCCACCTTCCTCTCTAGGCAAGGCTGCATCTATGTTGCGAGCGCGATGCGCAACATTGCGCGAAATAATGAAATCTCCTTTTTTTCTATATTTATTTTCTATGTCGATTCTCAAACTTGGACAGCGCAAACGCTGTGAATGAAGCTTTACGAGAGCCCAAAGCATATCGCTGTGTGTGGTGCGACGCATTCCTGACCGTAAGTTATTTCTTTTCTTTCTTCCACCTCTTTTTTACCACCATTCTACTCCTTCTCTCTCTCTCTCTCTCTCTCTCTCTCTCTCTCTCTCTCTCTCTTCGTCGTGGCTCGGACCCACCGATAGCCGAATCTCTTTTTCCCGAGCACGCGAAGGAGAGAGAGAAAGGCGACCGGTAAAAAGGAGAGAGCGAGAGAGAGAGAGAGAGAGAGAGAGAGAGGGAAGAGCCTGTCCGAGGCTAGAATTCTTTTTTCTTCTCTCTTCGATTCCTGGAACAGGTTGGTTCACACCGGACCCCACCGGGTTTGGGCAATGTTTCAATTAGGGATCCGGAGAAGGAAGGATAAAAGGATGAGACGGGAGAGAGAGAGAGAAAGAGAGAGCAGACAGACGGAGATGAAAGGAGACTCGTTCCGCGAACAGGCCCTTACAGGGGCCTACCTTTTTAACGGATTTGAACCTGATTTCAAAGAGCCCGACGAAGGCGGCACTATTAAACGCGAAAACATGCCCACCGGCATAGTCGACCATTCGCTAGGAATATATATCTATATATTCGTTCGAGGATCTCTGCACGGATGTTTCTTTCTTTTTCTCGTATTTATGATTAGGTACTATACTCCCTGCATTATTGAGTACTATCGTTATCTAACTATACGATATAGTGACTATTATCCGAACACTAATAAACTATGATTTATCCTTTACTCTAATTCTTTACTCCAACGGTTCGGGGAATCTTATAATTTATTCATCGACGCAGCGATCTTTCCGAGGGAATCATTTTGGAGATTTTTCGAAAAATCCATAGGCGATTCATCCGACGAAAAAATTCATAGAAAACTGGTATAGTCGTATCGACGAAGTTAATCTTAAGAGCGAATACGTTCGTTTTCGCAGGATTACTATCACGGACTCTGCGGTTTCTTTGAACGTTTTATATCGAGAAATCGACCGTTTCAAATTCCGAGGATCTAACGCAGCTGAGAAGAAATGAGAGAAGAAAAAAAAGTTCTCCCTCGACCAAGCGAAGGTGATGATTCTCAAGCTAGCCGGATTCGTCGATCTGAATCGAGATCGAAATCGCAGGGCTACGATACGAAGGGGTCATCGGAGCTGTATCACCGTGAATGGGCCATTATTTCGTTGGAAATCAAGGGATTTCTCTCCCTCTCTCTCTCTCTCTCTCTCTCTCTCTCTCTCTCTCTCTCGCTCTCTTTCTCTCGCTACTTCTCTCTATCGGGCTTAGGACGAAACGAACGTCCATAGTACGATGATCCGAGGTGGAACTGCGGAGGTCGTTCGTTGACGGCGAGTTGGATAGAGCCCATCATTATTTCGAACACGAACAACTACGCGATAATCCGTTTTCCGTTGGTTCAGACTCGCGGAATTTTCGGAAATACGATAAAGTTGGAAAAGTCATCTCGAAGGATGCTCCCGATAGCTGAAAAACGTTTCGAATATACCTGCTCCCTCGGAGAAATACCTTAAACCGATTGGGAGGAATCGGCTTTTCCTATGTTAATGCATATCTATATTCCAACAAAATGCCTCGAGGATAGTACAAGGGAAATCAAAGAGCCGACAGAGAGGATGGGTTTTCGTCGCACAAACTTCTGCCTCGTCGAACAACGATCCGAGAACGAACGATGGAAAGAACGAAAATTGTGGGTCGAGTGTGCCGGTGAATGGAGATGGACCGCGATACGACGAGTATCTTGCTTTTCAAAAGGTCCAGACGAGAGAAGAGAGAGAGAGAGAGAGAAAGAGAGAGAGAAGCCGAACACGGGTGGAGATGAATGGCGATAAGGACCCAAGGATTCCGAAGAAATCCTGATTCGAGACAGAGATATTCTCCTCGATCGGTGATCAGTCGAGAGTTTTATTCTCAAAGATTGCGGCCGACCGTGAAGAGTAGTCCCTTGCAAGCGGCCCAGACTCGAGCCAAAAGCTCCCATTTATAAGAATAAGAGCGGAGCAGGATATCCGACGAGATAACACACCGATCGCTTTCAATTATGACTCCGAGGGAAAATCTAGCGGAGGATTGAAATTTTCTTTCGATCGTTCTTCCCTCCAGTTTCTACTAACGACGAGGGAATCTGGAGAAATACTGGAAACGTTGGACGCGATGAAAAAATATGGCTGAACATCGATCGTTCGCTCTCGTTTCTTCTTCGTAGGGAATAAGTAACCGCTTATCTGAAAAGTTACATACGGTTCGATTTACTTTTGCCAATCGTGCCGATACCGTATATCGAACTCGTACCTATATAAAAATGATTAACGGAAGTAAATGAATGTAACCGACACCGTTTTGCCAGAATATTCATAAGGATCGTAGATCGTAGGAGAAACGCGCGATCAATGGCACGCTATAAATTTTAAGCAACAAGTCGAACCGTGCCGAAACGTTAGCGAAGTTGAAAGAAGTAGGATGAGAGAAGGAAGAAGGGAGGAGACACGTCGAGGATAACGAACGATGCACGATCCTGGATTGTCTAACGAACCGGAAACCGGAAGTGCCGCGTACGAATCGCGAAGAAATCGCGTTTAACGGACGATCCCGAAGCTGTCCAAGCCGTTTGACTTCCGTTTCTACACGGGTCGAGGCGCTTGACTTTGTCCTTTCTTTCCTCTTCCCTCGTCGCCTTCTTCTTCTTCTTCTTCTTCTTCTTCTTCTTCTTTTCTTCTTCTTCTTCTCCTCCTCCTTCTCCTCCTCCTCCTCCTCCTTCTCCTCCTCCTTCTTCTTCTTCTTATTCATACGTCGACGGAAACGGGAAGTTCGTGCACATGCATTCGCGATTACCTCCACCTTCTTCTTTGCCAAAACTAATTCATCTTTCGTCCGATTAGAAGAGTTATCGCTTCCCGAAAGAAATTTGCCAGCGCGACCTTCTCCTCGAAGTCGTTTAAAAATCGTCGATAGGCGAAATCTTTCCCTTCGGAATGAAACGTGGAATAATTAAGGCGAACGAGGAAGAAGAGGAATAAGCAAATTTCGAAGAAGCGTACGCAAACGCGAACGATCGATAAACGTTCGTCCTCTTCGAGGCGCGATAGCTATTCTCCGTAGAGAAGCACGTAGATAGGAACGTAACTCGCATTCTCTGGATTCGTAAGTGCAACGGTCAACGACGTCGTTATTCCAGCTCGTTCCTTATCGAATGGGTCATCGTCGGTGTCCCATCTAGTTCTCGCGCGAACTCGCGAACGCAGGCAAGCTCGCGCGCACGTATGACACCGGACGCGACAGAAAATTCTTCTCTCTCTCTCTCTCTCTCTCTGCCCCCCTGTACGCATTACCTTCATTCGCGTCACTCTCTATTCTCCATTTCGCTCCTTTACCTCTTCTCCAGGACGCGACGAATTTCAACGCTCCATCTACCTCAATTTCCATTGAATTTCTTTGACGCGCGCGAACGAACGGTGCACGCTCTTTGGCAAATGTCGCCTAAAAACGATGCGCCTGCATACATACGTAGTTATCCTATTAGAAGATTGCGCCATGTCGCGCCGTGTCGTAGTTCTCGACGAACTCAAAGCGTTTCTCTCTCTTTTTTTTTCCTTTTTCTTCGTCCAGCTACACGCCTTTGAGTCGGATTTACTCGGAGCCGGGGTAAAGCTCTGCTTACCACCCGGCGTATTACGCAAATGCGCTCCCGCTTGTACAAACGACGAGCGTTGTTATTTCAGAACGATGCGCCGACGGTGTCTCCCATCTGTCGCGTATTTACGCTTTCGCATCGCGACTATTATCTTGGCCGCGTTCGTCGTTGACTTTTTTCACGACTGCCGGTTGACGACGTTTCATTACCTTGACCCGCTTTACCGGACGAACCTAAGTAGCCGGACACTCGGTAAGTACCAAGTGCGTTACAATGTTCGACCAAATACGGTCTTAGCGCAGCTTTCACGAAAGACACCGTTCGGTTTCGCAACGTCGACGGCTGCCGTTACATGGACCAAATAATGATTAATCGCGTTCGCGAACGAGATTAAAACGTCGGGAACGCGCGTTGTGGTCTCGCGTCGGCGATCGACCGAACGATAACGAAGTAACGAGTGCGAAGCGGTCCTTTTCGACGAGCTCTTCGCTCTGAAAATACGAACTTCCCATAGCGTACCATAACTTAGCCGGAGGCAGACAAAAACTAAAAAGGGAAGAGAAGAGAAACCGATCGTAAAGAAGCGCGTTTCTCGCATCGACGAGCTTCCAGCGGAGATGAGATGGAATTACAATGAAAAGCAGTCTCGACCACGGCGGAGAATGGAAGGAGAAAAAGCGGAAGAAGAAGAAGGGACATTCGGAATAACACTTAAATCGTTTTACGGATGGCGAACTATTTCTACCACGTCTTGGCTCGTGCCACGTAGAAGCGAGCGAGTTCAGTCGCTATACCGTGTCTTTTACTTCCACCGAGAGAGAGATAGAGAGAGAGAGAGAAAGAGAGAGAGGAGAGCGCGCGAGAGGGAGAGAAGAACGTGTCGAGACTCTCGAGCTCGTATAAACGGTAAGCAGAGGGAAAAAGGGGAGGTTCCTCGAGGTGAGACGGGAGTTGGAAAGGGAGATTAATGAGGTTATGTCGTCGACTTGGTAACCAGACACCTACGGTCCTGTTTCCATTTCACCACCAGATACGTGCAAACTCTATACCGACTTTGGTGCGCGTAGGTAAGAACGATAAATGTCACGCATCGACGATTGCTCCAAATATTCCAATATTATTGTACCGCGTATTTATACGTACGCCGTGTGTTACATACACAACAGACACGTATACATTTCGACCTATTCTAAGAAAAATGAACGAGTTTGAATTTCAAAGATAGTGACGCGTCGGCGAGGTGACACATCGACGTCGCGTGTCCCTTCGGCGAGGATAGCGTATGTTTCGGGCCCTTTCTTCCGTCCGGCGCCACGTGGTACCGTCGCTTTCATGCTCGCTTCCCTCCCAAATTTGCATTTATCGTGTGTCACGGGAGACACGCACTATTAATGGATACGCACTTGTCGCTACTTCCTTCCTTTTCTTTTTCTACCTCCCTCTTTTCTCTCACGCCCGAAACCGAGTCCTCCTGCTTCACGCGACGAGAGAGCTTTCAGTATTTATTACGGAGAAGAAGTTTAACAAAAACACTGACATAAATTTAACGGCACGCGAAACAAGATGGAATGAGAGAAAACAAAAAGAAACAAAAAGAAAGAAAGAACGAAAAACTCGGAATAAAAAAAAGTATGATGGAGAGAGAGAGAGAGAGAGAGAGAGAGAGAGAGAGAGAGAGAGAGGGAGAAGATAAGAGAAGATACGCCGTTCTTCGAAGGAAAAAGGCACCTATCTCTTAAAACACGCAAGGTCATTTATTTTTCGCAAAGTATGAGGGGGGGGAGGGGGGAAGGAAAAGTACTCGGCACCCTCTCACAATGTTCTCGATCTAAGAGAAAAGACCCTCGTCCGTGCGATATACAAACTCCCGGTGGAAAGTAAAGCGAGTAGGCGTTATCACGTGGCTTCCGTGGCGCGTCGAAACGGCCTACGACGTATAACGGTAATCAAGTATATCCGCGTGTACTTCCTCTCCGACAAAAGGAGACTATCGTGTCTCCATCTTCCACCATTAATTGCTAGGAATTTCAAGAGCGGAACGTTTCGACGTAAATTTATGTACGATACTTTTCGATCGAATTTCGGTATTGTTATCTCCTTTGAAAAATGTACTACTTATCGTCGCGACGAGAAGAAGAGAGAGAAAGAACGAGAGAGCGAAAGGGTGTATCTTTGGATGACGCAAATGACAGGAGGAAACGATCCTCCTAATCGACGATCAAAATTGATTCTGTTTTCAGGGGGTGTCGTGGCGCCAGGAAACAGATAAGAAGAGCCAGAAGCAGACGGTGTTAGTGCCAGGACGTGCTAGCCTATTCGCTTTTATCCCTCCTCGTTCTTTTTATCATCGACGTCAGCGCGCACTCTCTTTTCTCTCTCTCTCTCTCTCTCTCTCTCTCTCTCTCTCTCTCTCTCTCTCTCTCTCTCCAACTGTCCCGAGACGAGACGTTATAACGAGCGAGAAGCGTCGCGAAGCGAGCGACCAGTCGAGAATCTTCGCGAGCGGCTCCCTAATCGCGACATCCGTCTTCTCCTTCCTACTCCTCCATTCTTAACTCTTCCAAGTGACAATGGTTTGCCTCGTGACTTCGAGCGCAGATCTTTGTCCGCGAATTGACCGGCCACGTGAGCGCAAATCGTTTCGCGGAAGAAATTGTATGGATGCTCGAACCGGAGATTCTTTTTTCCGAGTCGAATCGTTGCGATCGTTCCAAAAGAAATCGAGTTTTTCTGAAACTTTTCCGATCGATCTACATATATATTTCACGTTGCTGAGATTTCTACTTACCGATGGCGTACTCGAGAAAACGGCAATGTCGAGCTATCCGAGAGACGCGCAGACGCGCAGAATCGAGAAATTACATAAAATGTCGTAGCTCGTTATGTAACAAGCTTCTCCTCCGGTGTTTCGCTTGCGCGCGTCGAGAGAGAGGGGGGGGCGGGCGGGAGGGAGGGAAAGAGAAAGAGGAATTCGTCCATGCACGAATAATCCGTCCTTTCTCGTTTGAGATCTATTTTAGGTAGGACGCCCACGCTATTTGCTCCGTGCCCTTTGTCGATCGATAAAAATAAGAAAAAAAGAATAGGGAAGATGGGAGATTCTACGTTGCGGACGCACTACAAACGCACCGCGACCGTTACTTTAATTACTCGAAATGCGGCTATCCAACCGCATTCGCGCAATCTGCGCACTCTCGTCTCGTCTCCCGACTCGATACATCGACTCTTCTCCCCCTCCCCACCCCCCCTCTCCCCTTCTCTCTCTACATCGGATTATTCTCCGGTCTCTTTCGCCACAAAGCAAAGTACCGTGAATAGAGTCGGCCCTTCGACCTCGTTCCGATAACGTTCGAGCTTTAATGCGATTGCTTCCCGATTAGCAGCGATCGATCGACGTTCCACGTACGACCGCGTGGACGACGCCAAGCGGTTCATTCAAAAATTGTTACTGGCTACGAGTAGCCGTAACGTCCGCCTTTTTGATAAAAGTTGTAGCGCGAGCGAAAACTTCTATGACGGGAGATCGACGTTCGATAAACACGCGTATCGTCGCGAAAACGTTTTACGTAAATCGGTCTGCATTAACAGGACCGGCGCGGTGATTAAAGCCTCTCTCGTAGTCGCTTACGCCATTGCCGCCTACATTCGCTATAAATAGGCATGTTTTACCACGAGTTTAGCGCGTAAAGTGTCGGCACGCGCGGCGGCCGTACTACGGCCTCGCATCGCCCGCGCCTTTCGCGCCGACGCGATTTATTTCATTCAAATAAAATTTTCATCGATACCCGTCGATATACATTTTTTGAACGTACATAAAAGAAGAATGTCTATTTAGGATTAAATGGAGAAACGTAAAGGGCATATCGTAAAACGTAAAAAATTCCTCGCAACGTCGAATTCGTAATCGGCTGGTCGTCGATTTCGAACTGAAATAAAGCGGCGAGAGCACGATGACGCGAAACTCGCGCGTCGCTCGAAGTATCGTGGATGAATTATTATCCGCGTATAGTAGGTACGTACTATCGCGCGATCCGATTAAAACTTTGTCGACTGGTTCGCGTGGCGTCGCTCGCCAATGGCGGCTGAACCATCGATTGGATTTCCCTGGAATGAAACGTAAATATTTTAGAAGCCGAATCGAGTGTATATCGTGTAACTCGATGTTGCGCTCAAGCATATGCATTTCCGCAGCCGCCGGCGCTATACCTCTCGCTAGACGGTACGCGCACGCGCTCGCGCGCGCTGTAGGAGACGGGGGAGGGGGAGAGAGAGAGAGAGAGAGAGAAAAGGAGGAAAGGAAGCAAGAGGGTAGTAGAGATCGATTGTCCTTGCCTCTCAAGGCTGCTGCCGGTGCTCCGTCGAGGAGGGTGAGTTGAAATAGAATTTATAGCGTACGCTTCTGGCATATTAATAGAACCGACAACACGGCTCGTCCGCGACGACGACGACGAAGCCACTGCCAGTCCAATTTACACGACTCCGGTGCACGCGAGTTACGGAAATAAGAACCAAAGCAAGGTCCGCTCGTTCTCTTCCATTCCTCTTTTCCTTTTTGCTTCCTTTTTTTCATGATATAACCAACGGAACCAGTTGCACGATCGACGACCGAAGGTACCTCACCGGTTCGCTTCGTAATTAATTCACTTATTGGAGAGTTATATAAATAAGTTATTACACGCAATAGGAACTGCGTCTGTATCGGCAACGAGCAAAAGTAACGAACCTAGTCCTCGGATCGTAGTCCTCGGACGTGTCCAAGAGAAAATCAATGGTGATTTCGATACGACAGACGCGCGTCTCTTTTCCAGGTCGAAGTCATAAAGGTAGAAACCCCTCGTTCGATCGCTTTCTAAGGAGTGCTTTCTGACTCATGCACGTCGCCGAGGTGTCCTCGACCGATGGAAAAAGGTAGAATAAAAACGATACTTTATGGGAAATGCGACGACGTCCTGCGTCGTTTGGCGACCGTCCTACCGAACGTGTCAAAGTTGCCGCTCGTTCGCTTTATCGTTCGAGCCTCGCCGACGATAAACGAACGCGCGTTAGATATTTCTTCGTCCGTGATATACTGTACCAGATGGTTTCGTTCTACAGTATGTCCTACACATTAACCCTTTCTCTTTAATCTTCCTTCAAACGAGGTATCCGCTCGTACGTAGCTCGTTGGAATCCGAACGAGAACCTGCCAGACTTTAACGCGAATTAATCAATACTGTGCCATGTAGGATTTTTACAGTAGCAAACGATCCTACGTCAATCGTCGAATTACCGCAATGGAAATGATATCAACGAGATCGTTCTTAAGTCGCTCGCGAAATATCGATCGCCTTCCGAACGCGCTTTCCCGATCGATCGCGGACGGTCGTAAAAAAGAACTCGTGCGCGGTGCGGCGATAACTCGACGAATTTAATATCCGTTACTAATTGGTCGCAATTAGCAATCGATTCGTTGGGTCCGTCCCGTTGGTGCGATGCTACGCGCCTAAAAGAGAATCTCTTTAATTAATCGTTAATTAGCGACTGAAAATTTTAATCAACGGATCCGCGATTAATTGACAACCTCGCGGTCTCTATCGCCTGATTTCTCGATCGGTTTTTTTTTTCTAAATGAACGAGGAAAGAGAGAGAGGGAGAGAGAGAGAGAGAGAGAGAAATATCGAGCGATCCATCGCTAACAGATAGGCGTGTTTCGATGGGAAGAGAATCGAATAATTTAAGTATACCCGATATAACTACGTAACCGCTATTACTCGCACGTAGGTATATAAGAGTCTTCCTTTTCTTCTCTTCTTTTCGTTACAGCCGAGAGGTACTGGACGAATCGTGCGAAGGCGGACTGGGTGTGAGCCGATGCACGATTACGATCCTCGTTCTCGTCGTCTTCGACGTCGCAACGTCGCGTGCTCCGGACGCGGTCACGATTCGCGAGATCGTTATATTAATTTAGGGTTAACGCTCATTAAAACTTTACGATAGCTCTCGTCGTAGCTCGAACGTTAACGACGGCGGGACCAAATTCCCTTCCTCCAACCCCTCCGCTCTTGATTATTATGCAATGATTACCGCGCGCAACGCGCGGCGTTTTGTTTCATCTTCGTTACGAAACTCGTTCGCTCCGCTCGAACGAGAGTAATTATAACGGAACTTCTCTCCTTCCCTTATGCCTCTATCCTCTCCCTATCCCCGTTTAACCGATTTTACACGGGAATTGCTCTCAACTTTTGGCTCGAGTAATCTTTCTCTCGATGTCCGATAGGTCTCGGCGAGGAATCTAGACCAGAAGCTACTCGCGCAAACGTATTCTCAATAGACCATTTTAGCCCGTAAGGAACAAATCCACGAGGCGTATCGTTGAACGATAGCAAATGCTTATGGCGAAGCTAGTTTTATACAATTCCGTACGTACCCTACAAGCGATACGGAAGGACGAAACGCGAGGAGAAATACGCGAGACGATTAACGAAACTACGCGGCGAGACTGAGTCAACGCAGGCAAGGCTTTTCCGATTTGCCGCGTGCGTTCTCGGAGAATATCGTCTCCACCTTTCCTCCTCCCCGGCTTCCTCCTTCGCGCGAGCGGCTCATCCTGCATTCTGCGAGGATTAAGGCTGACGGCATTCCTGGGTTTAATAAGTGTCGCCCGAACGACGTGAATTAGTTCAATGTGCCCGAAGGCGGGCCACCTTGCCAACACCAGCGCCAACGCTACCTTCATCACCGTTACCCTCCTCCACCGTATCCTCTTCTCCCGGTAACAACAATTCAGAGCTGCTGCATCGCGTAATTAAAATTACTCCGTCATACTTTACGTCAAGGCCGGCTTGGCGGAGCGCGACGTCCCTGCAGTAATTGAAGGCCTCCCAGGGGTGGTAGTATCTAGCAGTGTCGGTACCAGCGCTCCTATATACGCTCGGTGATGAGAAGACGAAAGAGGAGGAAGACGAAGGAGGAAGAAGCCGACGGCAACGTTTGCCTTCCTACCGCCGATAATATCCGTTTGTTGCTGCTAAGCCTAGCGGCTAATCCGTGAAACAAAAAAAAAAAGAGAAAAGAAAAAGAAAAAACTCGAGCGTCTCGAAATTCAAGCAGGCTTTTCAACGACTACGAACGAGTGCCCACTCGTTCGGGAACTGAACGATTCGACGGTACAATATCACGCTCTTGTAAGTATCCGTTATGTACACATGTATAAGTGGATATAGGTATAATTTTAGCGTTACGACCGTATCGATAAGTCGAACGGACTCCCTCACCTTGATCGGGGAACTATCCGTCGCGCTGCATTCTATGATCTGAAAGCAAAGGAAACATTTTCGTTAGACGTTGAACGCTTATCGCGAAGCGAATAAGAGATCGAAATAAGGTTTAAACGACTCTTTAATTTGAGCCACGTGGAAACTAACTCGTCATCGTTATTTAAGCGGGCAGCTCCGCGCGAAAAAGAAAAGAATAAGAGCGCGAGGAGTAAGGACTCGAAGCGTCCACACGTTACGACATTCCACGCGATAAAAGCAGTCGCGTAAGGAATTCTCTTTTACGCGAGCGATCGAGTCCGTTAAACTTTTCTCTTCCTCCGAGCAAGGATGATCTCGCGTGCGAGGTATCCTCGAACGAGAAGGCAAACGACGAGCGTCGAAGCGTCCACGGCGCGGCGCCGGCATGCAACGACCCTCGAGCTATTGGCGCGTGGCGGTGCTAATGAACTTCGGAGTCACGTTTTGTAAAAGCACGTGGCACTTTTGTATGCACGTACGGAGGAGAGGGAGAGGACTCGGGGTGGGGGAAAGAGGCCGAGTAGCCGCATTAACGCTTGCTCATTAAAGTACGAACATTGCGTACGTAGCCGCGTACTTCGACCTCGAAGATTATTTTAGCTGCGAGAGTGAGAGAGAGAGAGAGAGAAGGCACAGGCTATACCAGTGTCGTTTTAATGGAAGCAATAACGCATAACTAATGGACGTCATCGATCAAACACTTACTCTATTTAATCGCTTAACGTTAATTAATGGTTAGTTAAGTGCCGTATTTCGTAGTCCCCTAGTCGTTTGTTTCAAGTCACCGATACATCGAGTTTCGTTAATATCATTTTATTGTAGTAAGTAGACCGGAGTAATTGCGGGCGCGTTTAATGGACGTGGTAATGCGTGTACTTATCGAGCGCCATTTACGAGTGCACGCAGCTTTCCGAAAAATACACGGGCGTGGTGATTTACGTACGTATCTATATTTAATAAAATATCGGATATAAAGGATTACGTCCCGCAAGGATCATTCGTCGATGTAGCGGGAACGGAGAAGAGAGGCAGAAGACGAGGCCGCCGAACTTGGCAACGAAACGACAAGTACAATCGCGAGCGTGCAGCCGACTCGATCGCGCCGCTATGAAAATGCACGAAATCCTTCAGGAAGTCCATTAATTAAATCTCTCTCCGAAGCGTACGGAAGAGACGAATTCTTCTTATTGTTGGAGAGAGGGGGAGGGTGGGAGGGAGAGAGAGAGGAGACGAGACCGAGAGGCGGACGGCATTTTCCGCTGGAAAGCCGTGGACGTGGCTCTCATTAAAAGTAAAGCTCGGACGAGAGCGAGAGAGAGAAAAGGACGTCGTCATCTCGAGTCGACGTCGCTCGCTTACTCGCCAAGAATAACAATCAGGACGATCCGGTAGTAATGGAATTATCGTTTCGGACGGCCGTTCCTCTTTCCCCTTTACCCCTCTATTCCGTCATCGAGTCCATCGTTCGGTCTTTCAGGCGTGCCGGCGATTTAAGTGTTAATGAACTCCCACCGAGTCACGTTTTAAAAAACAAAGAAGCAAAAGGATAGGATCGCGCGACGTACATAATTGGAGAATCCCAAGGCGGAGTGCGAGGCTTGCAAATTCATTGGTCGTTTCGCTCGTGGATGGCGTTACGCGGCTCGCCCGATAACGTCGTCGGGGTTCGTCGATCGAGCACGTGCGACCCGTAGACGTAATTTTCCCACGTAGAGCCAAAAATTTTCTTCGCCTCGTAGGTACTCTCGTAACGTTCACACGAGCCGCTGAAGAACAGTGCTCCCACGAATCGCGTCCTGCCCTGCGAAAGATCGGATACTTTCTCACGAAGAACGCATCGCTGACAAGTTAAAGCGAGCAAGCTCACGCTTTTCCAGCGTGACGCGCGCGAGCCGACCGAATGTCATCGACCTTCGCCATTGCCCGCCACTTTTCCGGAGGAAGACGGGTATTATTCTTGCTCAACCGTACCAAACCGTACCTCCCGCGTAAAGGATGTACGCGCAAAGAGCACACGCACTGCTCTTATCCCGCTCGACGAAGCGCCATGGGAAAAGGAGGAGGGTCCGAGCCCTTCCTCGTCTAAAACTACCGCATCGATCGATCTCCTTCCGTAACAACTGAGAAAGAGAAAGAAGAACAAAAAGAAAAGGAAAGAGGAAGAATAAGACGAAACAACGTATTACGACAGAAAAGAAACGTAGCGAGGAGGAAGAAGGTAGGGCAAAGTAACGAGAAGAGGCACGAAGGTGAACGGGCCGAGAAGATCGGAACGAACTATAATCGCCCGATCGACTCGAGTCAAAGGGAATCCCGGTGATTCCCGTTCGTATCGATCCCACTCGTTGCCGATGCGTGGTACTTAATCGGCGCGTACGATACGCGCCGGTAATTAGAGTTTCCGATCGATCGTCGAATCGTCGTAACGTCGTTGAACCGGACCGAGAGAAGGCTCGAAGCGAGAAGGCCCTTCGGTCGTTTCGATTTTACTTTCAACGGAAGATCTACGGGGAAGGCTAATTAGATCGTTAAATCGAAAATATCGATCGTCTCGAGAGAATCGTATTTTCAGTTCTTCGGCTCGAAAAGCGGTCGCGTTACGCTCGCCCGTAGTCGCGAGTATTTCCCATTATCTCTCTCTCTCTCTCTCTCTCTCTCTCTCTCTCTCTCTCTCTCACTCTCTCTCCTTGTTCTCCCGATCCTACCTCCTCGCGAAACGTCGTAATTAATTTCAACGTTGAAACGATCGGTAAACGAGGTTTGGCCGGTACGCTCGGCGTCGGCCGACCTGGAATGCTTCGGCGAGCCATTTCGCGTCGCGTAGTTTCGACTTTTCGGATTCGTAAGACCTCGAGGAGTTTGCGAAAAAGTCGATCGAAAGTCGACCGTTCGGAAGTCGGCTCGTCGACCCTTCCGACGAGCACGAAGTGAGCACGATTTCTTCGGCTTCGACGGCTTCCTGTGACCGATGAGCGACGGGACGCTTTTAGAAACAGGAAGTCTAAACGAACGGCGCGTAGACCTCGCGGACCTTTATTTTGAGAAAAAATATCGAAGCCGAAGGTATTCTTGCCGAGAGGAAACGCCGAAAGTTTTTACCTTTTCGTCCTTACTCCCGATTTCAAAGAGAGAAAATTTCCTGCATAGCGTCGATAAATTCGATAAAAATAGTTTTTCGAGGAATGACGGTACGAGGGGAGAGGGAAAGAGAGAACGACGAGGAGAAAAGCGGGACAAAAGAAAGAGGCAACAAAAGTAGCGGCCCGGCCTAATCGGATTCGTTCAAATTTAGCATCGCTTGGAAATAGGCGGACTCCGACCTCTTAAGAGCAAGTTATTTCTGCCCCGATATATACGTTTCCGTACGATATTCCTGCCGGCGCTCCGATGCGGTACGGTGCGGCGCGAAGCGGCGCAGGCGACCCAAATGTCGATCGTGATATCTCGTTGGAAAGGACGGTCGGTCGAACGTGTCCCGGCGTGCGGATCGATGATTCGAAATGGAACGCTTAACGTGTCACGCCCGACGTAGGCTCGATCGAAAATCCGAATCGCTTATCGAACCATCGATCCGCGAGACGCGCGCCTTTTGCGCGACCCTCCAAGTTCTCGGTCGTTTTATCGGACGGCGAAATTCGGTCGACGCGACGAGAGGAGGATGTTTCGCCAACTGTCGCGACGCCCGCCCAGCCGAGCGAACTTCCAAACGAATCCTACGTGTCTGCGTACGGTCGGCGCTTTTCTTCTCGCCTTTTCCATAACGTTCTTCCATCGAATCGAGCGTGCACGCGTACGCCGCGAATACGCGAGACGAGGCGCGCAAAGAGCTTCGATATAGCTTTTGGAAGGACATTTCCTTTCGTTCCCGTCGACTTCCCCCCAGTCCGCCCTCTCTCTCTCTCTCTCTCTCTCTCGTTTCTACATCCTCGCTTCTACTTTCGATATCGCGTTCGAATTTAGAACTCGTATTTCTAGAATATCGCGAGAAGCGTATTTCGGAAGCAGGTCGCGTCGACCCAGATATTCGAGTTTAATTACGCTCGCTTCGCCTCTCCCTGCCGCGGCTATCTACGTGTACGGGTACCTATAACAAGACTCGATATATACGATCGATTAAATATAGGTCTCAACCTATAAACGCGAAAGTGCAAAACGACGGAAAGTCGGTGAGCGATCGATAGGGCTTTCTTCAACGTTCGGAATAGTTTTCGACGCGATTATTAGGAAAAACTCCTTTTTCTCGACTTCCGCGAAAGGGGAAAAAGTCGGGGCGCGGAGCCGAGAGCTACGCTGCGTATCTACTCGACGAAGGAAAGAGAAGAGAGAAGGGAGAGGAGGTTGTGCTTTCTGGTCGACGCTCCAAGTAGTTACCGATGGTCGAGCAGTTACGACGAGGAGGAAGAGGAGACGGGTCGGACTCGATAGTTTTTTCCATTTTTATCGGAAGAAAAGAGCGATTCCAGAGGTCCGTAATGGAGTCCAGGCACGTATCCGTCGTGCACACGCCAGCAGAGCCCGCGGCTTTTCCAGGCAGTCACCCCACCGACTACCGCCACCAATAGCAGTCCTCCACCGACGTGCCGGAGCTTGACAGACCGACGTTAGAAGTCCTCTCTTTTTCCCCACGTCTCCACACACACCGACGCACCCCTAAACGCTTTTCCAACCGGAAAAGAGCCGGCCGAGGCGTCCCGTAGAATTTTCATCGAGCGCCGCGATTCGAGAGATCGACCCCGTTCGCGAAATATCGTCCAATTTCTATCTCCTCCGTTCTCCTAGATTCGCCGTTGGCTCTCTTAATAGAGACCCCCATCCTTCGACGAACGTTTCCTCCTCCGAGGGAGAGCGAGCGCGTAAGAACGTTATCGTTACTCTCCCTTATTCGCACTTACGGTAATGGCCTTTGTAATATTACGAAAAATAGACCAAAGATTCATAAACTTTCGTAAAGAAAAAGGAATGAAAAAGGAAAGGGACGAGCGAACGATCGATGAAACTTTAATAACTCTTCGATTCGACTTTGGAATCGCGAGAGCTGTAAAGCGTCCAACGCGCCAATTTCCGTCTCTCTCCCTCGCTCTATCTATCTATCTGTCATCCCTCCTCTTCTTTCCCGTTTCCTCTTTTTTCCGCTCCTCGCAGTCGTTAGCCGTTATTGGCTGAACGCGGGTGTCGCGCGTCTCCTCTTTATTCTCCTACGCTTCGATTTTTTTCGTTGCACTTTTTTTCTAGCGCACATCGACCAGATTGTTTCTCTATCGGACGATTAGATGGAGAAAAAAAAAGAAGGCACAGAGAAACGAAAGAAAAACGAAAGAGAAGAAGAGAAAAAATGAAAGAAATAAAAGGCACTCCAGGGACAGGGGATACGGATCGATTTTTCGATCGCACGTTCGAGGTGTAAAAAAGAAAAGGCAAGTCGGTATCGTTAAATTTTGCACGGAGAAATACGCTTCCACGCTTCATATCTCTTTCGTAAAGTCCTCGTGGAACGTTCGCGCGCGATCGCGTAGTATACGCTCGTTCGAAATTAATAATTACGACCCGTGTAGCCTCTAACATATCCGTGTTGCTACGTAAAACGTACGTAAAGCGAACGAAGCGGAAAATGTTCTCGATATTGTCCATCGTAACGTTGATTCCCGTTAAATTCGTAGGGAGTTCTTCAACGCTGACTAATCACGCACGTCGAAAGTACGGTAACTTAACGGTAAGTCGCACAGATGCGACGTGAGAATTGAAAAACTCCCGTAGTCAAGCATCCCCGACAACGAGCGAACCACGAGACCTCGAACAGGAATAGTTTCCTAAGGAAAACGAGCCGAGAAGCAAATAGGTACTTATCGCGCGGATAAGCTCCAGCCGATCGTTTGATAAACCAACGAAACCGAGGCGTGCGATAGTCACCGAAACCGGAGAGATCTTATTTCATGGCCAAATGGAACGAGTCTTTTCAAGAGAGCAACCGCTTTGCCGCATTAGGGAGGACCGTTCTCCGTCTCTTTCTTCTCCTCCTCGTGCACGCCGAGCGAGAGAGAGAGAGAGAGAGAGAGAGAGAGAGAGAGAGAGAGAGAGAGAGAGAGAGAGCCGCTCTTCCTCTTCCTTGTCCGACCATCGCCTTGTCTGGCTCGCCTCGTTTTTTTTTCTTTTCTCCTGCACTCGTCTTCCAAGGAATCGGCCCGTTTTGTTCTCTCTTCTCGACGGTGCCACGTTCGCACGCACTTTTTCGCAAAGGGCTTTCTCACAGGGAGAGAGGGAGGGAGGAACGGAGAGGCGCACGCTCGAAACACGATCCAGGTCGTTGGTGCATGCATAACGAATCTGCTAGGATGCGAATCTCGAAGAAATTCAAACTTCCTGTTTGGAGGTGCCTCCTTCCTCGGAAGGATCATCTCGCGCGTCTCTTCGTGCGCATTTAAAAATACACCTCGGGATCGGCGTAAGATAGAACGAAATCCATGAATTTCTGTCGACTTTAAAGACGACTTTAAAAGGCAGCGACAAATTTCGAGGGCTCGCGCGTAGTCGAAGGTGCTCGTTAGGCCCGTTAAACCGGGCAAAAGGACAGACCCAGTCGAAAGGACGAGGAAAGCGACGAAGAAGGGGAAGGAGGAAGAGAGGATGGAAGACGGGGAACTCTGGAATGGCGGTGATCGGAGAAAGAGCTGGGAACGGCACGCAAGGTGCGCGCGCAGCTTGGCGGGAAACGTCTCGTGTCTACGAGCTGGCAGCGGCAACGACCGATGAAAGGCACCTTCTTGGCGGGACGCGAAGGACGACGGCCTTTCGCTTTCTTTCTTTCTTTCTTTCTTTCTTTCTTTCTTTCTTCGACTCGAGCGCGAAAATGAGTCGACGCGACTGAATTCTAGCGCTGGATCTAGCTCGTACAAGATCGTATCGACTTTTCGTTCGACGTCGAGCGTCGGAAACGAAAAAACGACCCAATCTCTTTCTGCTCTTTCCTTTTTAATTATTCTTGCCACTTTGAAAGGGAGAGCCACTTTACTCGTTCGTGATCGAATGCGCTTTATATATCGGAGAGGGCCAGGAGGAAGGTGCTTCCCCAAAGGGGGCTCCGATAAAGCGAGGAGGGAATAAATTGGCACCCGCGGAGTGTATTTGGCACGTAACCGAGCGGTTCGCCGAGCTCCACGGAGAGCCAGCTAAAATACAAACCGCGCGAATCTGACGTCTAGACGCGTTTTTTTTTTTTTTGTTATCTAGGCCTCCGAGCGAGAGCAAACAAAGCCTTCGAACCGACGTTCGGATCGATGTACTTTGCTTTCGAGTTAATCCGACTCGGCGGACTTGCGGGACGTTCGACGTATCGCAACGGCGTACCGCAGGTACGTTCGCGTCGATGAAACCTACGTCCGCGTATTTCTAGATTTCTATCGTACGCGACAACGGATAAAACATTGTCGACGAGACACTTCTGCTTCGCCGTCGAACTTTCCGCGAAGCAGTCGTTGGAAGGGGTGCGTTTCTTTGCTTTTGTTTCCCTTTTTTTTCGTTTCGTTTGTTTCTTTCAAAAACGAGAGAAAGAATTATTATAGCGACGCTTTATTATCCTAGCGATGGAACCAGGTTCGCGGGTAGAATTCCAGAGGAGACGCGGCCTCTTAGAGGTATTTGAACTCGATGTCGCTTAGTCGCCACGAACAACGTCGCACTCGAAGGAGACGACCCGTCCGCCTCTCTTCCACTACCATCTTTCGTATTAGTAGTGGTAGTAGACCGTCTATCCTTCCACGCCTTCTCTCCCTCTACTCCGCGTTCCTGCGAGTAAGAGGAAACGCTCGAAGCGGGAGACGGAAGGGTCTGAAAGGATAGCAAACTCGAAGCTCCTTCCTTTCTTCTTCTTCTCTCACTCGTGCCAACATTCGCATTTCTCTGTCGTAGATTCGTCCGATCGAACGCATTCTTCCTAAAGGTTCGATTTACGAGAAACGGCACACGGTGACCGACGTTTCGTTTTATTCGTTCGGCCGCCGTTCAAACCGCCGATACTATTTTTCATAAAAGTTACCTCAAAATTAGATCGATATCCTCTCGCGGAACGAGGGAAGCGAAAAATGCGTCTTACCGCATCGGAAGGAACGCGAAAAACGGCTTTCTTTTTTTGCGCCTAAAACGGGCTTTCTCGAGCGGCTCGTCTCGACCACAAACCTCCGGTTTCTCCTCGCCCTATCTTTCTCCTTCTCCTTAGCAGCGTTGGCTTGGCGGGAAACCAAACACGTGGTTCTCATGGCGTCCATTCTCGTCGAACAAAGGAACTCTCTTTTTCTCTCTTGTGATTCCAGCGAACGTAGTAGCAGTATCGCTACTACTACGGTCACTACTAGGCGTCCCACGCTTTCGCGTAGTCTGAAAAGAAGACGACTACTAGCGAGAAACGAGACGAGGAGGACATGGCCCGTGTCGGTTAAGCGCCTTGCGATTCTCTCGGACGACTCGAGGCCTCGCTCTCTCTCTCTCTCTCTCTCTCTCTCTCTCTCTCTCTCTCTCTCTCTCTCTCTCTCTCTCTCTCTCTCTCTCCGTCTCGAGTTCTTTGCGTCCATGGTATGCAGGCAGAGGGAATAACGGTCGATTCGCGATATAAGCGCGCGAGTTTGCGAGCGACGTGCGTTGTCTCGCCGCTCGTTTATCGGTAGTGTCCTTTCCCTTTCCCTTTCCTCGTTCCATTCCTTGTCCATGTTCTATCGTCGGACGCATATTCGAGAGAGCTGCGTAGGAGGCGCCTTTCGCGCGAACGATCGCGCTGCCGCTTGGAAGCAATCAAAGAGGCGATAACTTTTCTTTTCAAGAGCAGGACGGTCCGCTTTCGAAAGGTTAAAACGTCCAGGAGTTTTAGCTATATTATCGCGAAATATCTCCGTAGTTTTCGTACGACTTCGAAACGATAGGCAAACGATTTTCCTCCGACGAAAGCTCGTCGAAGCTCGTAACGCGATGGCCACGTCCCTTTACTCGGTTTACAGGGAAACGAGACGTCGTCGGTCAACGAGTCGTCGTTTTCAACGGAAATTCAATTGAAAGTATAAATAGCTCGAGAGGGGGAGAGAGACTCTATTAAAATGGTCGACGGAGGCCAATAAGAAGGCAGATCGTGCTTTGTTTGGCCTCGTCGCGATCGTCGCGCCTTCGGCATGAGTACGCGTTTGGCATGGTGCGGCCACCGACGTGCGGCCACCGGCGTGCGGCCACGCAGTGTTGCATTACGTTCCACCGTTCCAGACCTACCGCAATCCCGACCCTTTCTTCTGGACTCGTCCAACGAGCGCCGGTCGCACGTCGGTCATTCACACGTGTGCGACCGCTCTACGCCCGACTATTACGCCGTAGTCTATTTTACGATTTTACGATCGTTCGAGGACACTTTCTACGCGCGAACAACGTGAAACGTTTACGAACGCGTGCCGATGCGCGTCGAATCTCAGACGCGAACGCCAGCCCATTATATCGTATTTATATCGTCCAGGGGATCTGCCAAATTACTCCATATATCGTCGAAATTGTGCGAGAGAGAACAACCGCGCAGGGACGGTCAGGATCATCGCGTTGGATCTTTACCGCGACCTTCGGCTCGAACGGTTTCACCCTCTTAACGAGGAGTACCTATAGTTCTTGGAATCGATTCGATTCCGAAAACGGTCCGGTAAGGGCTAACCGCCGAAGGTCGACTCTCGATCCGTGCATCTCTCGGCGAATCTTTGCCGTCGTACGTAGGCGCTTGACCTTCGTGGCGGATCGTTTCGGCAAGGACATTAAGAGTAACGAACAGGAACGTACGAACGGTACGTCGGCGGTCACCGCAAAGTAATTCCGATCGCTAATAATTCGACCGATCGGTTCCTTCGTCGAAGGAGGAAAGTTACTTTAGAGAGCGACCCGACGCTCTCTCTCTCTCTCTCTCTCTCTCTCTCTCTCTCTCTCTCTCTCTCTCTTTCTCTCTCTCTATCTGGCTCTGTGCCTGCCCCGGCCCCCGTCGGAACGATCGAAACGATCAACGTCCTTGATCTCTCCAAGTGGAATGGAACGAGATTAAATCGAGGAAATAAATGGAAAGCAAAGTTATATAGATCGAAGAGACGAGAGAAATAAAAGGCCCTCGGAAGAGCGGGAAAGGTGAAACATAAACGATCGATCTCGTTTTATCATAAAATCGGAAGGGCTAAATCTAGATTCGTTGCGGCTTAAGCGCGATAAAGGATCCGCCACGCTCGTCGGTGGCGAGGTCGTTCGAACGAAACGACGAGATCTGCGAAACGTGGATTCGATTAAAATAAATGAAAAGCCCTTGGCATCGCGATCCGTCCCTTTGGCAGTCGCTTTTGGAAAGCTATTCAGGAGGAGGAAAGTTTTCCGAGAAGACGTCCTTGAGCGCGTCTACGAATCGGTTCGAGTAGGAAGGAAGTCTTAGAAGATGATGCACGAGGGATACGAGATTCGTCGGGTTCGCTCGTCTCCGTTCGGCCCGCCGAGCGGACAACAACCGGTTTTGGTTTCACGGTTCTCGTCACCTGCGCGACCTTGTCATCGACGGGCCAACGACACTGCACCCCGGTCAAAGGAAGTCTGGTGCCATTTTAACGACCTGCGCGCCTTGCACGCACGAGAAAGCTCAGGGTCAGAGGCCAGACGGGCCACCAATACGCATGCGAAACTTACGAGAGACGCACGCACACGCGACCTCTCTTAATATCGGAGCCAGCGGGAAGGGCCTCCTCCTCCTCCTCCTCCTCCTCGTCGCGGCTCGAGCCTCGATTACCATTAAAATACGGCCTGGGTTGCTTCTGTTTACCTCCTATTATGCGAATCGTACGAACTTTGTCGGTCGATCTACCAAAGGCCAAAGTACAGAGCGAAACGTGCCTAGCTACGTTTCCATTAAGGTTATACTCTATATTCGTTCGTTGTATTTATTTGAGAAAAAGAACGCGTCTGTCTCCGGGCGTTTCTCGAGAAGAAGGAAAAAAAGGAAGAAACAAACCAAGCAAAAATAAAAATAAAGAGGAGTAAGGTCGTAAGAGGGCAACGAGCGATCTAGCGACGGCACTGAATACCGGTACGAGTGCGAATGCGAATGAGTTATCCCTCCTTAACGTTCTCGGAGCCCTCCATAGAGGCGACCGTAGTTCGCCGTAGCTCTGGCATCCTCGATCGCCCATGGGAAAGATTTTCGGCGTATAAAAGGGGCTCCGTTGTGTCTTCCACGGGCAATGGGGGTTTTATTAGGATTTGGGGCGCGCGGGTACTCGAGCGGCCATAATGGATCTCGCGAATCTCTGTCTGTCCGTGTCTGGCCTTGCGTCTGTCCTCCCTAGGGTTCAACGAAATGGGTGTCGAGGAGCGAGCGAGCGAGCGAGCGAACGAACCCGAGAGAAAGAGAGAAAGAGCACTGGCATCCGAGTGTCGTCGGCGACGGCGCCGCCATCATCGTCGTCTCCCTCTCTCTCTCTCTCTCTCTCTCTCTCTCTCTCTCCCGTCCCCCGCCCCTACCTCTCCCCATACGATCCACCGTTTCTTTTTCTACCAATATGATGCGCACGCCGCCGATGGCAAAGGCTAATCGAGACTTGGCCGCTTCACTTAACGCGGCTACTACGATGACTCGCTATTCCTTTCTCTCCCATGCTCTTTGTATCTCGGATGGAAAAAATTAACGAAGCAAAGGAGGACGAAGCTGGCCATCTTCGGCGCGATCGTCGATCCAAGAATCGTTTTCTATCGCGTTGATATTTCGATAAAGTCGATGTTCTTACGAATCTTGGAAAATCGCTACTCGAACGGAAACGGCGATGATCGAAGGGCTTTCTTTCCGCCTTCCTCGAGCGACGCGAGTCGTGTGCCTCGATACGCTCCGACGAGTGCTCGACGACTACGTTGTCAAAGTTTCCAAGACTGCGAGAGATTTCCGAGACTTTCGAGGCTTCTCCAACTTTTAAATCTTATCGAGGCTTTTAAGCTTCGAAAGGGAGTTTTCAGAACGCGAGACTTTGCTGACGTTTAAAATATCTAAATATATCAGAGTTTACGAGACTCTAGCTATCACGAGCCTTTACAAAGAGTCTCTCCGCGAGACATGCAAATTAAAGAGATTCGAGCGAACGACCGTCAGCGATAAATTTAGGAATACTCGATGATACCAAGAGAGGAATACGCAAAGAAGAAAAAAAGATTTATTTCGCAAACGTCACGTACGCTCCTATCTCGGACTCGAGAGATTCCTCGAGAATCTAGAGGAAAGTTTAACGAGCCTCGAGCCGGAGACCTTCGCCGTCCGTGTTCCGAGCCGAGCGTCCTTCGTCATTTCGCAATGCCGAAGGAACGGGCTGTTTACTGCTAGAAATAGATAGTCTAGTTAGGTAGTGTACGTTCGTAGCCTCTATTCTTAGGCTCGTACTTTTTCCGTCCTCCGTCGCCGTCCCCCCTTTCACTCTCTCTCTCTCTCTCTCTCTCTCTCTCTCTCTCGCAATGCTCTGCCTCGGCAATGCTCCTCTCCCTCTCACCTGTTCCCTGACCGTGTCTACCTAGCCGCTCTTGCGCCCCTCTTGCGCCCTCCACCTTCCCTCGCCGCGCGCGATCCATTACGTTCGTACGAAAGCGCCTCTTACGATTCTTCAAACCATCAGGGTCGCTCCGAGAAATAATTGAATATAGGAAAAACGATTCGCGCTCCGTTGCGTCTTCCATCGTAAATTTCGATCGCATCGATGACGTCGACATTTACGCGCACGGCTCCGTACGTTTCCTTCGTAATCATAGGTTTTAACGTCCGTCCCTTTCACTTTTCATCTAACCTCGTTCCCTCCCTATTCGTTCGTACGGTTCTATTCGCGAAATTCCTTTGCTTTCCCGAGGTTAGAACGTTGGACGAAAAGGAATTCTCCGCTCTCCTTTATTTCGAGACGAAACGGTCGGTTCTCTCGTCGGCGAATAATAAACTCCTACTAGCGTACCACTAGACGCGAGAGAACTCATCCTGTTCCAATCCTGTTTCGCCGGTGTCGATCTCCTTCGGCGATTTTCGTTTCGAAATTCGTAGCCGCGGCGAAACGCGTTCCTTCTTCGTCCTCGCGTCGCGTCGCGTCGGCCACTTTCCTTCTCACCCACGAACGCGCTACCGACGCATTACCAACGAGATTCTTTGTCCTCGACCACGCCGACCAATTCCGAGAATAAACTTCTCATCGACTAAAATTAAGGATATTTATAGGTCTGCGCCGCGCCGGTGCTAACTCTGAATTCTGACATTTACTTCGCGGCGATATTCGATTAACGATCGAATCGATCTCAGTCCGCGAAGAAGAAAAAAAGGGAAAATTTTGGAGAGACGAGCGACTCTTCCTCGACCGAAAAGTTATGTCGGACGAGCTAACGCATTAAGAGAAAATATCGTTATAATTTTCTTTCGGTAAGTAGCCGAGGGCTTTGACCGATAGAACGCGTACCAGCGCGTACGACCGTTCGACGCGTTAAGTGCAACGTGGACGAGAACGACGTTCCATAAAAGTAGGCGAATTAACGCGTCCGAGAGAGACGACGTTATAAGAACGATATTAACGAAAGAAATCGGATTAGTCGGAGTAAAAGCATACGCACTCGAGAGAGCCTACTCCACTTAAGTAGCTTAGATAACGAGAGGAAAAGTATTTAATCCAATTTGCTACCTCGTACGGGCCGTACGAGCTGGTATAAAAGTTTAATCGCCAACGATCGACTTATTTCTTCGAATAAATCGCACGCGTGGTTCTTTCGAAACTTGGAAGAGATTCTGAAAGCGGAGACGGAGAAGATCGGACAAAACTCGAAACTGGCTTGCATGGCTCTAGATGGGACGGAGGGAGGTAGAGCGCCTTCCCAAATGAACCCTTATGCGCCAACGGACGCGAAGAAAACTTCCTGGCTCGACGCCGCGTCCCTTCGCCGTCCGTACCAATCCGGAGATCCCTCGTCCCTTTCTTCCTTCCTTCGACGAACTATCCCATCCAGAGAAAAGTCTCGCATCTGGCAAGAGCTTATCTACGAAGCCATCGATCTCCATCGATCTCCTCGGGACGACGGGCTTCTCGATATTTTTATTTCGGAAATACGTACTCGCGCGTGCTCGCGTCCGCCGTCGCCATTGCGCGCGTAATAAGAGATCGCGTCTGTTTCGAATCGCAACCATCCGGAGGATGGCGAAATATAATATACGCGCGTAGCGCAGCGAGTCGGTGGTCGTATGGTCGTACTTGGTACGAGAGAACGTAAGACGCGAAAGACGGTGTCTCGATCGAGACGAGGGTTTGTCAAAGTCTTCGAGAGAAAGCACGATCGGAAATTTGGGATTCTAGTTTCGCGGCTGACGTCCGAGGTCGTGAGTCGCAGGTCGGTCGTTCGGACGATCTCGCGCTCTACGACCGATCAAACCGATCGCGCTCCAGGATTCGAAGCGCGAGAAAAAGAGTTTAAATCGGGCGTCTACCGATTCCATCTCTTCGTCCGAATTTATGGCCGCCGGTATATCGGCTGGAAAAGGTTATCTATCGCCGATCCGCTTCCTCGCTTATAATCCTACGTAAACTTTACGCAACGTTGTCGCAACGAAAGAACAAAGAGCGAGCGATAAATCCGCAAAGCGATCGAAGCCGTCGACAGGGCTGCGGAATTAGCACGAAATACTTACCTTTCGTTAGCGGCCCTCACCCTCGAGATGATCGATCGCACTCTTTGACCGCTAAGCCCTTTGCCCCTTCGGTCAGAGATTTATTTGCATAAGAAAAGCGATCTCCGAAGTGGCGCACTCGGTGATCGCGGCCAACGCGCACGCCACCGAACTATATCGATTTACATGAATCCTGGTAAGCGGCGCGGCGGTATTAAAAAATTGACGAGAGGAACGAGTTTTCGAGTCCGCGAAGCTAGACGGGCAATGAATAAAAGTATTACGTAACGATCGACGTAGGTCTACGTAATATCGATCGCCGAATTGATAAGCCTTCGAGGTATAAGCCACGAAGATGAGGAAAAATGTGTGCTTTTCGCTGAACTCGTCGGATTAAATTTCCGC
This sequence comes from Vespula pensylvanica, assembly GCF_014466175.1. Classification (NCBI taxonomy): domain Eukaryota; kingdom Metazoa; phylum Arthropoda; class Insecta; order Hymenoptera; family Vespidae; genus Vespula; species Vespula pensylvanica. The sequence goes on along the minus strand of NC_057685.1, from coordinate 138,568 downwards.
GCGTTATCGTCGACGACAAACATGGAAATATACGTATAATATTATCGGCGATCGATTTATCGTCTCCCTCCCCCCGCCCATCTCGTCGAGAGAAGAGACCGATATAGCATCTCGAGAGCGCTGCAACGTCTGCGTTTCCAACGGGCCTGATGCTTTCGAGCTAAGATTATTCCAATGCTGATTATTCTCCCGGCTGTTTGCGGTAAGGAGACAAGCTTGATCCCGATTTGACGGATTTAATCACCCTGAACTCTGTCGTCGCCGGCGGCATTAGCAGCGATCTCTAACCGGTAATTCCGCCGTCTGCGCCTCGAGAAAAGCGGCTTTAATCGATCCTGGCCGATCGCTACGTCTTTCTCGCCTTTCCACATTCTGCAAAATTTACAACCTACGACGGATACGTAAATCGCGTTCGTCGCGTTCGCGTTTCGTTTTCTCGGAGATAGGTAGAACTTGGATCGCTCGCGGCAACGGCCAAAGTCGAATTTTACGATCGGGTTTGCGAATCGTTACGATCCCAACGGCGGATTAATCCGAGGAGAAAGAAAGAGAGAGAAAAAAAGGAGCGCGCGGTTAAGCCGTATCACTCTGTCGAGCGTGAACGGACCCTCGTTAATAGCGCGTCGCTTTCGTCGAAAATTTTGCTTCCAAAATGGGCTCGAACGAGCGCGTTTCTCGCGGTGAGACCGGTTGCAACGTACGGTGGTTATCCGGTACGCAACGTCGACCATGCGCGAAATGTAAAATTAATAACCAAAGTTGCATCCCACGTCGCGCTCGTTATATCTCTCCTTCCTTCGCTCTCTCGAAGATGCGAGAAGAGAGAAAAGAAATATTTGTTGCTCGCGATTCGTTCTCGGTGATCGTTGACGAACGTGACGAGAGGTAAGGTCGTCCCCGAAAGAGGGGAAGTCCTCGGTGAATCACTTTTCGAGGGAAAACCGCGGACGAGAGGAGGAAAATTGCTTCCTCGACGAGACATTCCCTCCGCCACCGCCGCCTCCCCCCTCTCTCGTCGCGCAGCCGCATTCTCGGAATTATATGCACGTCGCGACAATGCGATCCGATCGGTGCACGCTTCGAGATCGCCGAACGAAGGTGCAGCTGTGCTTCCTCTCTTCCCCCCTCTCTCTTGCTCGGCTCGTCCGAGAAAGGGGTGAGGCGAGATGTAGCGAAGGCTCGTCGCGTCTCCACCGATTCGCGGAATTTCGTTGGAGAAATGTGGAACGGCACGGCAGCAATGCCAGGGCCGTAATAAGCCGTCCGATCGCGCGCGCGCGGCCGTAGAAGCATTTCGAGGGGTGTTTCGAGGAAAATCGTCCCTGCCGAGACGAACGTTCCGTTAGGACTCCGAGTAACGGTCGGTCGACTATCGGTCGGACGGTCGTCGAACCGAGAACCGCGTTGGAAACGACTTTATCCACCGGCCGATACGCGAGAACCTTGCCCCGGAGGGACCCTCGGTGGCAACCGAATCGACGCGGTAAACCCCTCGCGCGATTTCGCATCTCCGGATCCCTTTCAGCGAGCAGCTACGACTCGCGACAGCTCGGTCTCCTTCCGCGTCGTTCTCGCGGGAAGCTTTTTTCCTTATTTTCGTCATTTGGCGGACGATTTGCATCGAGCGCGCGTCGATTCGCCATGATATCAAAGGATCGAATTGGCCGATGTACTCGTTTTCTCTCGTACGATATAAATCGTGAAAAAAGACCGAGAGAAAGACGGAGAAGAACGTTTCTGTCCGTGAAAAGTAAACGTAGCGACGGGGTTGGCAGGGTCCCCTCCGTCCCGAGGGGACGCGACCCGTTCGTTTCCATCGCGTTTAACCCGAACGCTTCTCCTCGAGTTATTAATATACATTATTTTTCTGTTAAATTTTCGCACGTACGAATATGCGGCGCTGAAGGCGGCGCGACGCCCGAGAACCCATACCTCTGGGAGACGCGTACCCACCGACGTGGTAATTCTTTCTCATCCCGTAATTAGGAAGCCGGAGCCCTTCGTCCGTGGCGGGCATAAATCACCGAGGGAAAGTCGCTCGAGAAAAGGGCTGCCGGAAACGTCGAGCGGAAAAAGCGCCCTGGCGAGAAACGACCTTGCACGGAGAGTCCTGATAGGTGTGTACGATAAGATTAAGAACTTCCACCCATGGTTTTCTCATTAGGCGATTATATAATCGAGAATAGCGTCATTCGTAGATTACCGGCTCGAGGAATTAGACGCTTCCAGTCTCTCTCTCTCGATAATCCTCAAAAAGCTGTTATGTAAATTTTCATGATATATACCATATAACGTTGCGCGAGCGTTTACATTATGCATTTCCTCGTTACAACTGGCGCGTCTGAATAATGGCCGTGCCTGGACCCTTGGGAAATTGTGTTTTATAATTTCCTTCTATTAATAATCCTCGCCCATACCACTTCTCAGACATTTATTTGTACCTCCGTGTAATCGTTAAGACCTTACCTTTGAAAACTTTGATCCTTAGTCAAATAGTCGTGCTTTCGAGTACCTACGCGAGAACGAACCACGACGATTTCAGTTTTCTCGAGTGTTCCAAGGAAAGGGGAGAGTCAAGGGGACGAGATGGAAAAATATATACGTATCTGTAACCGAAAGGGAAAGAAAGAGAGAAGGTCGCGTACTCGCATTTCGAGTGCTTTTACACAAAGGAGCGGATAAAGAGGGAGAAACGAGTTAACCGAGTCACTTGGGCACTTTACGGTGCATCCAACGGGATCCTCAGACGCGACTTTGATATCGAAATCGATACGAAGGAATTTTCAAGAAATTCCCACAATTCGCAAGTAAATAACCACGTACGAGGAAATATGTTGCCAAAGACGTTCAAAAAACTATCAAAAGCGTCGCGGCCAAGTGCAAATGACTCTCGATAGATGGATCGTCAAGTACGACGTATCGTGCTGGCGGTTTGGTAAGAGTCGCGGAAGGGCGAGGGGGAGCAATGAGTCATTGTCGAGCCATAGAGGGTGACTGTAGGGATGGTCCCCGCGTTCGTTAGGGGATATTTTAATGGGCCGCCACGTTGAATTTGCCGGTGTTTAATTACAGAGCTCTCCTCTCTCTCTCTCTCTCTCTCTCTCTCTCTCTCTCTGTCCTACCATTCTCCATATACATATGCATCTCTCTGTCTCTCCTGTCCGCATATACGTAAACACTTTGTTGCGTTTTTCGAATGCACGCGATTTCGTCGACTCGAACGACTCCACGCATCGCCGGCCGGTTATCGAGCACCGCAGCGCGATTCGCTCCTTTGAAAAGCATCGCATTCTGGATGAAAGAGACGCGAGGCTACATGTCGGGAAAAATAATTCGTACGCGAGAGTTTGAGTGAAAATAAAATCGCAACGATAAGCGGTAAAGCCTTTTGAGGTGTCACGAGCTCGGACTTTAATTCGTTCGGAGTTAAACGTGTACCGCGCAACTAAATGCAATAACGCACGGCGCAATACAAGCGCTCGTTCACCTTTTGTAAAAGGGATGGAGAGAGAGAGGAAGAGAGAGAGAGAGAGAGAGAGAGAGAGAGAGAGAGAGAGAGAGCAGACGAGCAGACGGAGAGGAGACGGAAGAAGAGAGGGGTAGTATGCCAGCCCATAAAAAGGGGATGAGAGTGTTGTGTCTGGAGCTGGACCCACCCTTGGGTGAACGCCCTGGAACCCTCGCGCGCAGACGGTTTTTCATCTCCTTCTCTATCTCCCTCCCTCTGTCTACCGCTCGCAAACTCTCCCTCCAACCTTTCGAAGCCCCTGCAGACTCCACAAGGTGTCTACATCCCTGGACCTAAATGGAAGGGTCGCGCTGGAGGGGAGGTGTAGACTCTCCTTCTCTACGAGTATTTTCCTTTCCCACAGGCGCGTCTCCGCTGTAAAATCTCTCTCTCTCTCTCTCTCTCTCCCTCTCTCTCCCTCTCTCTCTCTCCTTTCCTATCGCTAATAATCGCGCGCTCGCTGCAACCGCAGCGAAACAGGATTGTGACGAGCTGCGAGTGAATCCTATCGAGCGAAGTCGAGTCGAATAGGCGGTTACTCGTAACCTCGCCTCGAAAACGTCGGTCGAAAACGTAAGACGTTGAAAGTGACTCTCTCGAGGTACTTAACTCGGGGCGGAAATTTGAAAGTGTAATAGGTATGACTCCGAAAGTAGCTGAAACTAATTAACGGGCACGCACGACGCGCGAGTCCATGCAAAGATTTTGCCTCGAGGAGAGGAAGACGCGGAAGACACCGACGAATGCGTTCAAAGTTTTCCCGTAAATGGCGAGACGATTTATGAAAACAACCCTAATAATGTAAACGCAAATGATCGTACGCGTACGAACTCTCCAAGTTTCAAGGGGCGTAAGCCAAACGTAAAACCGTCATAAATATCGTTGAATTTCAAGCTGCTCGCGAAAAGCTCCGATTTATCGTTGCTCGACCGTTTCGGCCTTCCCCTGTCCTTCCTGTTCTATTTTTGTCTGAAAAAAATAAGAAACCCGCGTATCCGCTTTGAAAAAATACGAACGATCCGATTACGAGTCGACCAGGAAGTCTCGTCCCATGACAGATACCTGGACAAACGTACCGATAACGATCCTTCTTTCGTTGATCCTATCGTTTCCGCTTTCATTTTATTTTCCGAGGAATTTGCCAAGGAAATCCTCGAGAGGAAACGTTTCGGGACGACGACGCGAACGAAAATAGAACGAATTAATAGTTCGGTCGAATCGTACCGATGGATGCATGCGCCGATGGAATAAATATACCTAGACGTTGGCGTTACTCTCGTTCGCGTCGAACGCTACGTTGAAGTCGAAAAAACGGTCGAAAAGAAGAGGGAGTATTTCGGTGCACCGTTCCAACGAAGAAAGGGGGAAGGGGAGATAAGCAACGCGGCTGTACGTAGGCCATAGACCCGTCCGGGCTTTTTCATCCCCTTCTTCCCTCCGCCGTGGCGTCGCCGGCGGCGTCGCCGGTAACGTCGTCGACACTCTGCCACACCGCCGCCCGACCTGCCTGTCTGTTTGTAAACACAGCCGTGCTACTTTCCCCGACGCAACTTCGTTTCGGTGTACGTTACACGCAGAAACGCGTGCGGACGGACGAACGCGAAGGGCGAACGCGAGAGGAACATCGTCGGGTCCTTTCTCGACGGCGCGAACGCAGAAATTTATTATTCGTCGCGCTAGAAAACGAATAATTTAGGCGATATTGGAAATTCAATGGTTACTTATTGGACTGCTTTTTCTCGTCAAAAATAGCAAATACATTCTCTCTCGCGAGAGAGACGTAGTACGCGCTCGATCCGAGGAGAACGCGCGGGCTTAACGCTAATTAAGTCCTTTCATCGGACAAAGTCTTCGAGTTAATCCATTTCCATAGTTCCTACCGCGCAGATTCCTCGCAAGTGCTTTTACTCGGAGAAGGGGTAATTAAAAAGTTTCGCTCGTTCGCATCGCCGCTACTCGAATCGCCGCGGCCGCGTGGACACCTTCGTAAAAGGAGCTCTTAAGGCTCGCTTAATTTATTCTTTCGGTAATGAAGACAAGCCGCTGCGATTTACGGCAAAAAATGTAATGCCGGCATTCGTTTCCACCGTCGTCGGAGGGTCAGGGACTGTTGTTCGACGCTACTTCGAAGGCGCGTGGCTACGGCTCGGAGAAAAAAATGTGCGAGCATAAAACCTTTTCCTCGACGAGTTCCTTCGAGACCCTTCGTCCGCTACGAGTCCACGCGATTTGTTCGGCCGACTCGGCCCGACTCGAGCTCGAGGCACCGGCATCTATCGAACGACGCGGAAGCAGCAACGTTCGTTGCCGATGAACGCGGAGGATGGAGAGCGGGGGATACGGCCGGAGAGGAGGAGGGCCGCGCGCTGCGAGGGTGCTGAGACGTACGCGAGAATAGACAGGGAGAGGGAGAAGAAGATTAGAAAGACGAAGAAAGAGAACGCGCGAGGGAGAGAAGGAGGCGGATAAGGAGGGCCAATGGCGGCGCTACCGTTCCTGCCAACGAAGAAACGAATCTAGCGAACGCTCGAGAGAAAGATGGACGAAGTCTGCGGTGAAAGAGAAACTAAAAGGGGAGAGGATCGATGAACGCAATAACGTCTGCTTTTTTCGATTTCAAAGCGTAGAAACGACTTTGAGAACCGATTTTTTTAACCGACGAGACGGTGCGTCGTCGATCGATCTCCTAAATTCGAATTGGCTCTCGTAAGTATTACAAATTTATCCGTGGGAGAGCAACGACGAAACTAAAGGCATTATTATCGTTAACGATCGAAAGGATAAAAGAGAAGAATGGAATAAAGAATAAACTCGGAAGCAAAAAATATTCGTAATCGCGAGAACGGATATGTAAACTAGAATCGTGCATCGAGGCCGCGACGAGTAGAGAGAGCGCCGCAGAACGGATGGTACAACGGTGGCGAGGGTTGATGTCGCGCGCGCGATACGGAGAGGGAGAGAGAGAGAGAGAGAGAGAGAGAGAGAGAGAGAGAGAGAGGATAGGACCGGTAAAGAGAGATAAAGAGGAAGGCGTCGTCCGGGCGAGCAAGGTGGGAAGGGAGAGGGGGAGAGAGAGGAAGAGCGTCCGGGAGATCAATGGACGCTACTCCGCGGGGCACTACGCTCTCTCGAATACTACGTAGTAGTAGTATTTCTCTCTCTCTCTCTTTCGCTCTCGGTCGGCGCGGCGTGGCCGCGTAGAATCGAGTAAGTACACGCTATAGCATAGCCGGCGCAGCGCGTACTACAGCCGTCACTACTGCGCCGCCGACCTTCCCGCCGTCTAGCTGCGCAGTACCCCCACTTGGAAACATCCACCGAGCAGCGACCCCGCTGCCTCTACCCCACCACGACCCTCTGCGGCTCCTCGCGGTCACGAGGGCCGACGGCCTCCCGCGCTAACTTCGATCCGCCAATGGCTTCGATCCGCAACGAGCCGTTTCGCGCGCGCGGGAAAACCTTACGCGTAACTACAAATCCTCTGTGCGCGCGTGTGTACGTGTGTATGCGCGCGCCGATAGCTCGGGATACGCACGCCGCTCCGTAGACGACGCGACCGAGGTATCCGCCCAAGCGCGTTTCCTGCTCGAAATTCTCAGAAAATTCGATTCTCCGACGTTCGAATATTTATGTCATATGTTTATACGGTTGTTTCAACGGTGCGATGAAAGGACGCGGAAGCAGGACGAGAGAGAAAAAAAAATAGGAATAAAGGGTAAAGCGCGAAAGGATGTTTCAGCGCGAATAATTTCCCGACGGTGAAAAAGTTTGCGCGGAACCAGCCTCGCTCTTTTTCTATCTATCCGTGTGGATGTGTATGTACGTAGCAAGTATATTTCCTCCAGGGTGGCGGTATATTTACCGAGAATTCTAGGTGGAAAACAAAGTTTTAACAATGAAAATATTTGAGGAGACGCTACGAAAGAAGGGGTTTCGTTTCGAAATACCACTCAAAAGGCACAACGATATTTCCGAACGAGAAGTAATCGCTGCGTTTCTAGACGTTCACTTTTATTTCGTATTTTTCAAAGATAGAACGCACGTTTCGTGCTTCATCTCGTTGAGTCTTCGATCATCGTCGAAAGCATGACTTTTCCTTTCCTCCTCTATCGCTCGAAATTTCTTTCCGCTCAAGCGTATATCGACGAATTTTCATTCGAATCGCTACTCGAAAAATTCGACGAAAGCCTCGACGGCCCGATTGACCGCTGACTTACGAATTGCGTTCTCGCATGTATTATAAATAGCACAGGCTCGTTAACGAAAGGACGGTTTCTCGATCGAGTTTCTAAGGAGGTTCGCTGCTCGCCCTCCACTGGGAGCGTTCCAAATATCACGTACGGAATTGCTGCTCGTCGGACTTTTTATCGGACCCTCCATCGTCTCTTCTTTCTCTCGTTCGGCATCGCTATTTCTTTTAAGACTTTTCCTATTCCCACGAAAGATTCGAAAGGAAAGAAAGACGTTCGTTCGATCTATTTCGAATATTCTTTTAAGGTCAAAGGCCGAGTAACAAAAAAAAATCAATCATCGCGAATACGTTTCATTTTTCATATCTTGTTAAAATTCTTGAGCGGCAGATCGGACGCACGTTTCGACGTTACGACAATAGAAAGCTTTTTCCTCGTTGGTCGATAGATGGGATGGATGGGGAGCGCCTTCTTGAGATCGGAATTAGGCTTCGTTCGAGCCGACGGTGTTTACGAATTATTCGATTCGACTCGAAAAGGCGAGGGAGGGCTGTTTCGGTATTCTTCGATCGTCTTTCATCGTCGCGAGAACGGACGGCGCCGAGAACTTTTCCTTACCGCCTCTCGTCAAGCTCTCGATAAAAGACAATTTTTAACGACTCTCCGATAATTTTCGATCGACGTTTTGTCTCGTCGAACCTACGTCCGTTTTTCCCTTCCTTCTCTCTCTCTCTCTTTCTCTCTCGTGATTGTTGGAACGCACGGAATCAATTTGCTTAATTAGCGTTTAACGCGAAAAAGGTACTGTTGTCGCGTTTCGTTGCCATAAATTCTGACGGGCGTTACTCTCTAGATTCTGGCGGATCGATTAAAAGAGAGACAGGTCAGACACGATTCACACGGCGACGGCTCTTTACGAGAACGAGAGATGAGTATAGAAGAGAAGAGAAAAGACGAGAGGGAGAGAGAGAGAGAGGTCGTGAGAAAATGGTCTCCAAAGGTGCCGTAGAATCGGAGAAGGTGCTGCTGGAGTAGGAGGAGGGGGACACAAATTGTGTGAAGATAGGAGTCAGCTCGACCTCTTGGAAAATAAGAGCGCGAGAGGTGAAGAGGAAGAGAGAGAGAGAGAGAGAAAGAGAGGGAGCAGACTCGACATCCTCTATTACCAATTCATGCCCCTCCACGGGCCGTCGATATATTCAAACCTAGCGGAGAAAAGACCAGTCATTGTGTCGGCCTCTTTGTCGTCCTCGCACCTTCCTATTCCTCTCGTTATCCTCCCGTCTACCTTCTCCGACTCCTTCTAGCTCTTACTCTTTTACACCTTCTCGTTCCATAGAAAACGGATGCCGTCGCCGCGTTCCATCGTCAATAGGAGATCGAGACGGGAGAGAAGGAGGATGTTCGAGCGAGGAGAGGGAAGGAGAGAGATAGAGATAGATAGAGAGAGAGAGAGAGAGAGAGAGAGAGAGCCGACGGTGGGTGCTGAGAACAAGTTCAATGGATCGGCTGAATTGGGTCTTGCCAGAACTCCTCGACTCGGAAGGAATTAGCGATCGAATCGTCCCATCGGCGCGCCGTGCCGCGCCGCGCCGTTTCGTTTCCTGCCATACGACAAACCAAAAGGGGAGAGAGAAAGAGAAGAGTAACTCTCGTAACTCGTACGAAGGAGTTGAAACGAATCGTTACCCAACGCAAAAGAGAGAAATTTGCTTGGGGAAATTCCTCTCGAGCAACGATCTCTTTTTTGTTTTTCCGACTTTTTTCTTCCCTCGACAAAATCAATGGACGCAACGTTTCGTTTCGTCGCGTACAATTCGATTATACTTCGACTATACGATATGAATGTTTCTCATTCCAGTTACTTCTTTCTTCATCTCGAGGGAAAGTCTCGTGTGCGAGTACGAAAAGGAGGACGACGAGTGGCGTGAGACGGGAGAAGAACGAGGGAAATAGGCGTACGCGTCAAGGAAATTTGTCGTCGACGAATTTGCAGTAATAACACGAAGCTTGAACCTGGTACGCGTCGAGAGGAAAGATCTAAACTTAGAAAGCAGCGACATGAGTCTGGATCCGTCGTTTCGTTTCTTTACTTTCTATGTAATCGCAACGTCGTATGAATTTCATACTTTCTTCGCAATCGCAAGATTTTAATGCACGTAATGTGACAAAAAAGCAAGAATAAAATAAACTCGAGCTAAGCAAAAAACAAAGAAAAAGTTAAACAAGTTGATCGGGAGGAGAGAGAGAGAGAGAGAGAGAGAGAGAGAGAGAGAGAGAGAGAGAGAGAGAGAACGTTGACATTCTTGAAGAAGCAAAAGAAAAGAGTAGGAAAAAATAGTTTATTCGCCATTCGCAGACACTGATACGCACCGGATCGCAATACCCGTGAAATATAGTACTATCTCTCTTTCTTCCCTCTGTCCTATGACAAAGAAGCATAAAGGGTAGCCGACATAAAGGCGATAGCGGCAGTAAAACGTGACACTTGAGGATTTTATCCCACGTACTGACGCATATATCTATGCGTCTACGTATTTTACACAAAACGGGCCATTTCGGTAGCTTTTACGAGGTTGAAATAAAACAAATTATTTCGTACGAATAAAAGATTTCTTCTATATCTATATCGCAAGACATAGAGGAGAGACGAAATATGTTTCGAAATGGGTCGAACGACTATTGCACGGCGCTTAATCACCTTTTGCGCTAGACAATAAGATATCCGATATAGCGATTTCTTCGACGTAATGGAGGTCATCGAGTAGGTAGAATACAACGAGCAACGAACATTCTCGAAAGCGATGCTCTGCCATTTGACTGACATATCCTCGAAGTCGTCCATCGGGGAAACCTTTTCCGGCCGCCCTCGACCCGACCTATTTCCTATTATTATAACGTCACCTGCGTTTTTCTTCCACACTCGCTTGCCTTTCCACGCGTGATACATCCAAGCATAATCGATCGTAGGCAATTACACTCGGACGTCCAAGTTCGTTAAAGGACATTTCGTTGCGCGATCTAGCGTCGAGCGTCGGGGAAGATAAAATGGTCCCTTTGACAAAACGAACGGAAAATGGTCAAACGATGTCGGAGGAGGAGGAGGAACGAACGTGGCTAAATATAAATAAAAAAGAAAGAAAAGAAAAAAACTCGTACGAATCGAGATGCGAGTTCGTACGAACGACGCGGTTAAGAGAAATTACAAAGACGTCGATACTTTGGTCCTCGCGAGTTCGAACGAGTTCGAGCATCGAAAAGAGGATATAGCAAAAGGACGAGGAAAAATGTGTAACCGCGCACTGGGATCGTAAGCACGGAATTGTATGTGTCGGCGGCCACGATACCGGCGAGCTAGAGGATATTTTATGGAAGGCACATACTTCCGTAGACTAGTCGGAACCCTTCATAAAAATTGCGCGGCAACAGGTTGCCCGTACGCACCTGCATGTAAAGTAAGAGAGCGAGAGAAAGGGAGATACCGGAAAACGAGGATATGGAAATGGATCGTTTATGCTCGCCCACATGTAGCGATCTCTAAAATGATGCTCCGAACGTTCGGTCGAACGTGAATAAAAGTAACTCGAGGACGATCGCCATCGCGAAACGCGAAATAGCATGTTCATCGTTGTCTTTTCCTCCAAATAAACCATCGTTTATATTAGATGACAAAATTTATCTACGATAAGATGTAGAAACTGTGATATTTATCCGACGGAACTTCTCCCAAGAAGTTTCTCGTCGAAAAATATATTCTATGGAACGTCGATGCGAAACGGTAGGAATGAAAAATGGAAGAAAACAAACGGACGAGAGAGGGCGGAAACTTGAGGCGCATTTCCTGTTACGAGAATAGCGTAACGTCGCACGTAGGACGCTACGTAAATCTTTGCGAGGTTAAAGAAAAATATAGGAAGGAGCGAGGAAAAAGGAGAAACGCCACTTTTTCTTTTTATCAATCGTGCGATTCGCGTTCCTTCCCTCGGTTAGCCCCGCGTCGATCCGCACCGAATCGAAGGGTGGCTTCGTCGAAGGACGAAGAGGGCTCTTCAGACGCGCGCGTATACGCTAAATGTCAGGGACGCGAGAGTAAAGAGAAGAGCGGCTCGAAAAGTCAAACTTAGTTGCGATTAGCGACTGGGAAAGCGTCGTATAACCAAAGTCAAGGACGAAACGCGATATCGTCGATTTCGAATCCGAGATCGTACTCGTTCGGAATCGAAAATCCATCGGGATCCAGGGGAAACGGGCAGCTCCGACGACGGTACTCGTTACACCGAGAGAGAGAGAGAGAGAGAAAGTCTAGCGCACGCACGAAACGTGCAACGTAATCTTGATTGAATGGATAGCTAACACGAAACTGGTATATAGTCGAACGTACAAATCCCTGCGAGCTGGACAATGCCGATTAACGCAAAGTCTCTGCATCGAGTTTTGCTTTATTTGTTTGGCGTTTATCTGCTTTCGAGTACGATAAAAGGGCATTGGCATGCGACGCATGCGAATGCCCTTTGACAATGCCGGTCGAATCAACCGTAAATTGTTGAATTGTGTTCACACTGGGACGAGCGTCGTGCAAAGCCGACGCGGTGCGTCCTGCAATGTAAACATTACTACGAACGAGCAAGACCGAGGTGGAAAATGCAGAAGCTTAGCAGCCCAAACGCGAACGGTGCGGCGTTCGTCAAAGGCATCCCTCCCGCCCCTGCTTCGTCGTTCTATGTCAAGCTCGTCGTTATGCCGACAATGAATTCCGTCTTAACCGTTCGTTCGTTTCTAAACGATCGACCTAAAGAGGACCGACCTGCTCGCTTGCAAAAGACAAAAGATAGCGAGAGACTATTCGACGGAAATCTTAATTATCGTAACATTGGAAAATCACCCTCGAACGGCGATTATCGGCTTTGAAGTCTGTCGTGGAAGAAGTGGAACTTGTGATCGACCGATAAAAAGAGATAGGATAAAAACAAATTCATCGAGCTACTTCAAAGACGTGCTTTCCTTCAAGACTACTCTTCGTTCTCTCTCGTAATGGCTAGGCTCATCGTTGTTTTTCCTTTGGGCTTTCGTTTTCCTCTCGACTCGTTGATCGCGCTCGACCCATCTCTTCTTCCTGAATCCTCGCTGCGAGGGAGAATATCGAGATCGTTTATCGAATTGCGACTATAAGCCGCTTTGAAAAAACAAGCGAAAATCCTGTGCGACGCGAGGAGAGGAATACCGAACGAAATTCTCTCTCTCTCTCTCTCTCTCTCTCTCTCTCTCTCTCTCTCTCTCTCTCTCTCTCTTGTTTTATCTCTTTACCGGAACCAAAGCCAGTCACTCGCAACGACGAGTCATTCGATCGGGACGTTGGCGTATCTTCTGGCACTGCGAATATTCGAAAAAGATTTATGTATTTGTGGTGCAAGTTCATTGCACCTTAAATTATCATCAAGTCCGCTTACGAATCATAATTTGGCGACGCTCTTAAGCGCTCCACTAACTCAGAAACCATTTCGAAAGCCCCTCTTTTCCTTCGCATGGACGTTTCGACCTTTTCCCCTAGTACTTTCGCGTCACTATCTTCGATCGAAAGGCGGGACTCGACGTTCCTCTTCTTTCTCCTACTCCTCCTCATAGCTACTTACGTTACTACTACGAACTCATAAATTTCCTAGGGCATCGCATAAATCAGTCGAGCGTGCTCGAAGCGCGTACGTGTCTAAACGAGCCGAATTCCTGAAGCAAGGGCAACGAAACGTAAAGAGGAAACGTATCAAGAGTATAATAAAAACGGTAAAAAGGGCCGAAAAGACGTGGGTTTAATATAATAATCTTTCTAAACGTCTCTGTGTTCCTCCGGGAGAGGATAATATTAAAAAAGGGAGCTTCCGATCATACGAATATGCACGACGCGTTCTACGGGACATCTGAATTCATCGTCATCTACCTTCGCTTTGCGATGGTAACAGTTAGTCGTTGGATAAAAAGAAAGCTCGAAATGATCGATGACCGAGAGATATTGCTGGCGACACGTGGAGTATCTGCCTGCCGACTGCGACGACCGATGGATCAGCCCTTTTGGGAATTCCATTCGACCGAAAATACAATTTCGCGTATTGATCGAGAACCAAGAGAGATCGAAGTAGCGCTTAAAAAATTCTTAAAGTTTGGCAGAAACCATCAACGCCGTCGCGGTCGAGCTCTCGTGCAGGTCGGACGAGGCGTCAAACCTTCGTAAACCGATCTCGTAGTAGCAAACACGTTCGACGAGGAAAATGTCGCTTCTTTTTCCCGACCCTTCGATTATCTCGATTTGCTTTAAAGAGATCTCTCTGGCTTTGCACGCGCGCGCGAGAGAGAGAGAGAGAGAAAATATTTGCCGAGCACGCTAGTACACATATTCCTGGTCTCGTCCTTCTCTTCCTTCCTCGCGCTTAAACTTCACTCGGTAAAAGCAGCAAACAATGCCGTAAACGAGGGATCGATTAATTGGAAAATCATATACCTATATCACGTCGGCTCCCAGGATACTTTTTCCAACAAATACTCTTTTCTTCGGTTTGTTTCCTATCGTTGTCGAAATCAATATCCTTTCGAGCGACGAACGCGTAGCGCGGCAAACCGTTAGCGACGTCATCCTCCGCGCTTTATTTAGCCGATTTTCTTAGCTAGAACCAATTGCAACGTACGACGATCTAAGATCGATACGCGCTTACGCGTAAATCCTCGAATGCGGAAGGAGATCGTATCTACGATCCTAAGATCACGAGTATTCGAAGCTTTCTCTTCTCCGTTTTCTCTTTCCTCTTTCCTATCCCACAATGTCGCCATTATGAGTACCTTCTTAGGGTAGAATTCTCGTCTAACTTGGTCCAATAACGATGGAGATTAATCTTTGGGCTCGGTTCCAGTCGAAAATCTCTTTACTCGCCGATCGATTTAAGATCGTTCTACGGTTAGCCGGAAATTTAATCGGAAAAACTCGTGCTATTCGAGGGACGAAAGCCAAAGTGGCACTAACGTCGAGAAGGATGAGCTGGAGTAGATTTTTCTTTGCCGGCGTCCCTCGAACGACGGTAACGTCGTCCCCTCGATGCGACGATCTTTCCGTTTGTGGGAGGTAAAGTACCGCGAGTGGCGGTTTGCCAACGATTTCGCCGATTAATTCGAGTAGCGTCGAGCAATTAATTCGCGTTTCAGACTGCGAATGCCGCTAGCCGCTGGTAAAACGTGCAGATAAAATTAATGAGAGAGGAACGGGAGAAGAGGCGGTCTGCTCGTAGCTCATACCTCGTCGCTCGTCCCGTGTCGCGTTTCGGGCGAAGGGAGAAGCCAGGGCAAAACGCAAAAGGACAGGGAGGAGGTTGACGGCTCATTGAGCGAAGAGGATGAAAGGATAGCCGCGCCGCGTCGGCGAGTATCGCGACGACAACGAGGGAAGGGATTGAAGGACGATGGTGATACCAAAGCGACGTCGGGAGGAAGCCCCGCGTACCAAGAATTGTATCAGAAATAATATTCCACGGTCCTTTGGTGAGACAAAACGGCCTGAAGGATGATCGAGGGGAAGAAGAGGCTGTTGAAACTTCGAGCGACTGCTCGCCAACCCCCGTCGTCCGCTTTTCCTTTGCTCCTCGAAATCCTTTCTCCTTCCCTCTCCCTCTCTCCCCCCCTCTCTCTCTCTCTCTCTCGCATTAATGCACCGAGCCATCAATATTTCTGTGTTATCGGCAAACTGATAATTGACTTGTTATCCGCAGCAAATCGTATGTAAAACATCCACTTTAATCAATTAAAAAAGAAAAAAAAGAGAAGAAACGACGGGAAACATTTTTCCATCTTCGATCGCATCGCAGTGATTCGATATCATGCGCTATCGGCCTATCCTCGAGTCCGATGATGGAATAGCGAGTAAGCGCGCGAAAGAGTGTGATAGAAAAAGAATGAGAGAGAGAGAGAGAGAGAGAGAGAGAGAGAGAGAGAGAGAGAATCTAACAGGGGCAAAACCGTTTGAAACGCACGTGCTCGATTCAAGCGAGCAGTTCATGCGTCGTCGAACATCGAACTCTCGCGACAACAATATTTTTCCACGCGTGGAAAAAGCGATTTTCAACGAAGGCACCAACGTGGAAGGTTGAAACGCGCTGGAACCATCGGCTCCACGGAGGCACGGGGGAGAGGAAGAAATTTTAGCGAGTAGAATCTCACCATGTACTTTTAGCGTCCCACCGCGCGTCCCTCTGCTAGGCCATACACGCTCCGTATACGTGTGTGGCTCGACGGTGCAGACCGAGCCTATCCCACTAACGTGGGTTGGTAGGTGGATCCTGGCGGATCAATAGCCTCTGTCTGGCCTCACCCTCTGCCACCAGCCTCAGTGCCCTCATTCGCCGACAACTCAACTCCAAACTCACCCTCTCTCGGCCGAGCACTCTCGCAAGCCACCCTCTCTCTCTCTCTCTCTCTCTCTCTCTCTCTCTCTCCCTCTCTCTCTCTCTCTCTCTGTTTTTCTCCATCTCTACGTATCCATCCGTCCATTCGTTCATCCATTCATCCATCGACCCATCCATCCATCCAATCAACCATCCATCCATCCATCCATCGACCCATCCATCGACCCATCCGTCCATCCATCCACCCCTCCCTCCTCTCGATTTACCTCAGAAGCACGCGGTATTCCTCGATGCGCGTGAGCCAACGCTGGCGCTGGGATCGACGCTGGGGTCGGCGCTAGGTTCGCCGTTGAGGTCGACGAGTGCGAACGCGCGCACACGCTACTTGGTAGAAGGGGCACGGAGGAAGGGCTGACCCATTTTTTAGCGTTTCACCTGTTCCATCTTCCCTCCCTTTTTACGCTAGAGCCCTACTTTGTTAATGCCGCCCCCACTACTTTGCCTCGCTAGACGGCAGACGACTTCGTCGATCAGAGAGTAATGGCCGTCGACGCTTTTTCACGCGTGTATATTTTCATGCGCATTCCGACTCTTTTTTTCTCCTCTTCGTAAAACAATCCCACCTACTGCACTTTCTACCTCGATTTATATTCGTATTTTATTTCGTCGACCTTTATTCTACTCGAATTCCACTACGCGTTTCGGACGCTTCATATGATACATAATAAATACCGTCGAAGCGTTTACTTAAATACGGTCTATCTTCCACCTTAATCGCGTACCAGAGCGACTTTAGAAGTTAAATACAAAAGTCCGCGTAGATTCGAAACTGAATTTTGTTCGACTTTCGCGATAGACGTTGCTACTCCGCACAACAACTAAATACCAACGCTATAAACTTTTTAATATCGTTCGTACGCGCCCTAAAAGTTTCCAAATCGTGGCACGCCGAGTGGTTAAACGGAACCACGACATCGATTTATTCCAACCATCGCCCATTCCTCGACCTATCCGTGCTGCTCTTCGAATGCTTTTATCTCTTTCTCATTACCATAACTATGTACCTACACACGTGATCGTGATTATTGCAATATCTCGAAATGAATCTCACGAAATTTCGCTTTCGCTGTCGACTTTCTCAAGGAAAATGGGAGAAGGAAATGCGTCGATTTGAGAAAAAAAAGAACGGTTGGACGCGCGACGAGAAAGCTTTGCTCCAAAATCCGGCTCTTCTAAATGCGGTCAATGCGAAGCGACGATCAGATCGTAAAAGTTAGTTACGCGGTAATAACTAGGCGTAATAACGTACACGCACGAAGCATAGAACAAAGTGGAGGAAGGAAGTCAACGCTGATTCTCTCGTGAAGGAGACGACATCGTTTCTCTGTCCCCGTTTTCGTATTTTTCCACGGCGTGCGTTTCCACGTCGCTGCTTTCGCGACCTCGACTCCTTCCTATCCCCTGTCCCCTCCCCCCCCCTCTCTCTCTCTACCGGGTACCTTCAATGCGAATTGATCTATAGAAAAAATGATAATAAAAGAATATAAATAAAACACAAGCAACGAAAGAGTATAATATAAATAGAGTATATATATAGTTGATACGGCATTGACGTTAGATGGAGGATAAAGGTAATTGAAAGGTAAGATTCTGAAAACACCGTTTGCGAATTGCGAACTTGATCAAGCCCATCATCGGCAGATATCTTGAATCTGACATTCGAAACGGAGAGTCGTGATCCCCGTTGGGATCTTCCTTCGATGACCGATACAATAACGATCGATCGTAAGACGAAACGCGAACTCGTGGAAGAACGGACGGAGCTATTCCGTCGTGATCGTACGCGGTGGCGAATGCGTTCGGTGTACACGCATTCGCGATAAAACGGGAGTGCCGCTAACGCATCGTTCGAGGATAGGAGGATGATAAGAGTGGAAGTTGCGCGAACGAAGAACGGAGAGGGTGGAAATCGGTTGCAGCACCCTACGATACGAGGGGGAAAGTTTTACTCGGAGAGAAACGATCGTCAGGATTCCAATCAACGTTTTACTGCCTGTAAAACTGCTCCATTTCGTAACATTGCTTCCTCGGTAGCCGGTAACGCCGACACCCTTAAACTTTGCCAAGTTCCACTCTATTACCGTACCAACACGGATTATATCCGCTACGATGATACCGGCCTCACGTCCTACAAATAGAATCCGCGTACACCGAGGACACTTCGAGTATCCCTCGAGGATTTCTCGCGACGTCTTCTTGACCTTTTTCGATTTTTGGAAGAAACGATCGGTTCGTCTTACGACTGAATCCTTTCAAAACGATCAAGTACTTACTTACGCGCGAAAGCAACGCTCCCGATTTCGAACGCGTCTCGTATCACCTCCCGTGTCACCCTATCGATTCTAATTAATAATAAAAGGAATTACTCTAATATTAAGACACGTACGAATCGAAGAAAAATATTAATCAGGAACGCGCGGATTTATTGCTCGATTACTCTTTCTCTTCCGGTTGCTACGATATTAACGAATTAATCAACGCCGGACGCTCAAGTACGAAAGTCATTTTGCAAATGACGAATTTACTTTCCATCGTTTGCTCGATAGAAAATGTTGAAGATAAGAAAAATGTAACTTTTCCCGGTTATATACTTTCCATGATATCGAGGGTATAAGGAGAACGAATGAAAAATGTAAATTGAAATTTGGTTAGCTCGAGTTTCGTCCTCGAGAATTTATCCCGGAATTGAAAGGAGGGACCCTCTCCTTCTATACTATTACGAACGGGGAATAGCTTTTAAATCAAAGTACCCAAAAAGAAAGGATGGTCGAGTCTCTAGTTTCGGTGAAGCTTTTCGAAGGACCAAGTCGTCTTCAAGTCGGAGCCTATAGGTATCGGCTATGAAAGTAGTTTCTTTAAAACGATCTCCCTTTTGTCTCTACTGCGTCTCCCACGGTCTTTTCCTCCATCTCGCGTTCCTTCCTTCCCGAACGAAGGAAATCCAGAAAATCCAATCGGCGGCGGCTAGTCCCTTCCCTCCCCCGTTGGGTATGCGTCCTGTCGTAGACGCTGGAATATAAGAGTAAGAGGTCGCTCGTATGGGACGGAAAGAAGAAAACAGTAGGCAGCTTTACGAGAATCCAGGAGTCGTAAGCGTAACTCTCGGTACGCTCTTTTCTACGCTTCCAACGTTTCGTATATCAAGCTCGAAGCTCGGTAACGCTTCGGAGTACGACTTTAATCCACTAACAGCAGCGCGACACTTGGTTTGCGTTTTCTTGATTTACGAAAGTTCTCGGCTGAACCGGGTACCTCGAGAGGAGCAGACAGAGAGAGAGACAGAGAGAGAGAGAAAAGTATCGCATAAGCCGTGGAAGGAAGAAAACGCCGTCGACTTCTCGTTCGTTAGATCGCTTTCGTCAGTTGTCCTCCGACTAACTTCGAACGATTTACACGCGTATGATCCGTTAATAAGATCTCCTTGTAGAGAAAGGCTTCGAGAGTGCTCGATGGTGAAAAATGTCCGGTGAAAAATAATGGTACGTCGTGAAATACGAGCGTTGGAGATGGAAGAGAAACTGAAACATTCTCAAGGGTAAAGAGCACATTCGAGACGTCCCTTTGTTTGTAACTTTTTTTCGCTGACAGCTTGGCAAGATAACTTTTCGCGTTCCCTCTTTCTTGTCCATCTCGCTTTTTCCATTTCGCTTTACGAACCTCCTTTACGAACGTTTCTATGTAAATCGGAGCGCGTATAACGACTCGCGAATGAAATATTTCTTTTCGCAAAGAATTTTTACGGCAACCCTGTCAAATCTGCGCCGCGCGTACGATTTGTCAAAGGACCCGTTGCTTTTAAAGTGAACTTTCAATTTGTACCGTGTTAAATGACAACCCCAAAGATCTCGATGACCTATAAACTTTTGAATAGGGCAATTAACTCGACTCACTGCCGGTCCCCCGCTTACGGGATCTATCTTCTCAATTATGACAAAAATTCGTTAGAAATTCTACCTCTCCTTATATCGTATCTTGTGTCTCGTAGAAAAGTGCTGCTTCGTTATTTTCCGACGTTAGGCTATTTCAGAATGTTCACCTTTTATGCTCTGTTCTTAGGCGCTAACCTCCATGTCTTTGACACGCGACGCCACGCGATGCCACGGCAAAGTTGACCGCGCATTCGATACCTTTGAGAGAGGGAGAGAGAGAGAGAACGAGATTGCTCAAATTTATCGGATAAGCGATAAATTTCGAATAAATTTCGGCCGCTCTAAATGCGAAGGACTCGACCCGGTAAAATTACAGCCGCGCTTCATATTCGTGTAATCTCATATCCGAGGGCAACCCTTGGCGTGACGAGCCGAAGCGGACCCTGAGCTCGGCCTGCATACATAGATGCATACGTACTTACGTACCTACGGCCTACCATGTAGGTCGGCTTACAACGCAACATCGGTCAAATCTCAAGGAGCATTGTACGAGTATCTCGTTGAAATTCGACCAATAACCGTGTACGCGGACACATAATATGTATGCGAACGAAGTCTAGTCTGGAAAAACTATCAAAAAAAAAAAAAAAAAAGAAAGAAAGAAAAGGAAAAAAACGAGACTAGAGAAGAAGGCAAATTATGCGGCGTCGTAGGAAAAGAGCAGGAAATATAATATCTTGAAAAGAGTCGAAGATATTTAACGAAATAACGATAATGTCGCGTCACATTATTTTCATGCGGCGACGTATAACCTGGAAGAAGCGGACGCGGAAAAGGCACGCGATGGCCCAGACAGGATGGCGACTGTGCTAGCCCCTCTTACGCTCTGCCGCCAACTCGATCGGTATACTAGCTACCCTATTTAGACCTATTTCATTCCATACCAATGCGCGGACCATCCACACACATATTATACACGTCGTAACGTTTAGGCGCCCTGTTTTTTCTTGGGATTCCTAATAACCGGAAGAAAAGGCGATCGCCTTTTCAAAACTTACTACCTTCGAACGAGATAACGACGTTGCTTGACGGTAATCTGGTTTAAGCCTTACTGTACATCATCCACCTAATTCGATGTATATCGCACTTTTAACGATATTCGCGATCGCGATCGCGATGAGTATAGATCTATATGTTGTCATATACTTATCCATCCACATTTCCTAGAATAATTTTCTCATACAATAGGTATATTATTTCTTACGTTCCCTTTAAGCTTCGGCATGCGCGAGAGCGTCGAGATATTCGACATCGATCGTCGGTCTTCAATCTCGAACGAGCGTCCATGGACGAACGCGATAAATCGCGCGAATCGCCGATGCGTTGATTACACGGGGAAATGACGAATCGTACGCCGCATATTTGCAAGCAAATATACGTTGTAGAAACGGACACGAAGGATACGGCGATTGAAATTTTATCTGCCAGGAGGATTTGTTTCGAAGCAGCTGGCCGATGCACGAGCCGATTTCATACGGATCATATGAAAGTTACCGGGAAAACGCGACCGTTCGCATTCCCATGTAATCGCAACCCATGACGACGAACGAATCGCCCGTCTTGTCGGCCGAGCAACGAGCCGCCCATAAAAGGGTTACGTCTTCGTCCGTCGAAAAAACCCTGTTAAGAATATAATTCGGTGGACGAGAGGGACGTTCGAATCGAAAATCGACCAGATTTGCGATTGTCATAGAAATACAAATGTTTCAGGGGAAACGTAGTTTTATCTCGCGGATAAGGTACGTAAGCAGCAGCAGCAGCAGCAGCAGCAGCAGCAGCAGCAGCAGCAGCAGGAGCAGCGGCGGCTGGGGAAAAAACGAGGAGAAGCGTTGAAGAATCTGTCCGGGCGTTGCGAAATTGCGTGACCGAACCATTCGTTTCGGGCTTATCCTCCTGCGAGTGGCCTCTGCTAAGCGCGCACCTTATCTACTCGTGCACGCGCTTTAACAGATATATCCCGGGGAACATCGAATCCGTCACTCTCGACGAAGCTCCCTGCGTCGTGAAAAATAAGCGAAAAAAAGTAATCAACGAGGGGAGAAAAAGAAACAGACCTCGCGAAAAGAAGTTATAACGACGGTGGTAGTCGTCGATGGTACTTGCGAAAGTAGCTTACTCGCGAAAGTCGTCGCGCGCTTTGGAAGATGGAATTTCTCTTGTCAAATTCATCGAATTTTTCAGATGAAATTCACGTAATTTGGTACCCCGTCGTCTCGAGAGAACGATTAAAACGAGTTCCGCGCAATCGGACCAAGTTTTCTACTCTTCGTAGATAACTCGAAGCTAACTGGGAAGAATCTTTCCACTCGCAAAATCTCAGTAGGTCATCCGTCTTCGTGGTCGAGCGCCATGAAAAGTTGATGTAGAAAGCGACGGTGCGCGACCACAAAGGACTAATGATCCTTGGCCGAGGGGGCAAGAAGCTCCAATTATTTCTGATGGATTCCTGTTCCTAACGACGGGACGCTTCCATTCGCTCGCGAGGCACACGTTTCAGGAAGAACTTTTTTCGCTATTACTCGCTGTGTGAACACGAAACGAGTCTGACGCGACGGCCAGATGCTTTTTCGCCGCGCGCTCGAGATCATCCTTTCCACGAGTTTAGATTAGGCTAGCGTCCCATACAAGAACTTTCTCGGATGAACCTTCTCTCGAAGGGAGCTACGACTACGAAGAGGATTACAATGACCTTTAGAAATGGAAACCTTTTCGAGATCGATCGAAAAATATCTTTTATCGCTAAAGATTTTAGACGCAATCCCTCTACTTCCGTGCGTCACGAGCGAAGCTAACCTCTAACCTCTAGAGCGTTACTCTCAAGCTACCACGGCGCTTGCGACTCGTATGTCAAATTTAATTTCTCCTCTTCTAAATCCTCT
This sequence comes from Vespula pensylvanica, assembly GCF_014466175.1. NCBI lineage: Eukaryota > Metazoa > Arthropoda > Insecta > Hymenoptera > Vespidae > Vespula > Vespula pensylvanica. Next base: position 115,624 of record NC_057685.1, on the reverse strand, counting down.
TCTCACCTTCCTCCTCTAACCTCCTCGAATCTCCTCGAATCTCCTCGAACCTCCTCGAACCTCCTCGAACCTTCTCGAATCTCCTCGCCTTTGCGGTGAAGAAAAGAATAGGAAAGGAAAGGAAAGGAAAAGAGCGAAAGGTTCTCCATTAATAAAATAAAACTATAGAAAAGAGAAAAGTCCGAAAAACTTTCTAACGCTCTTTATAACTATCTTCAGCGCGCGCGAAAAGGCCGTTCGATTCCCGTTTCCGTACGATTAATACCACAGATTAGAATTTCTCGCTTTTCTTTCGACATCTTCCTATGACGTGTGCGCTTTGAAAATGAAAGACGCGCGAGAGCTCGTTAAATACGTCGAGGCGAGTCGAAGGAAAACGGAAGACAAGGGAAAATGAAGGAAACGAAATTATAGTACGGTAAAAAGGAGATGCGATAATCGCTCGATGATCCAGCGCTCAATGCCGAGACCTTAAGACCTTCTCGATCGCTCAATTTTATCTATCGCTAGCGGGGATCTGCCGTTAGAGAAATGATCGGACAATAATGTCCGATCGATCATGGAAAAAAGATTTTATGTCCAATTATAAAGAGGATGAGCGTGCAGGGAACGACGCCGTCGCAAATGCGATGCGTCCTCTCCAGAGGTTATACGAATCCAGCGGGACTTTAGTGGATCTTAAAAATCCCAATTTAGACTTTACGAAGGACCTGACGATTGGATTTGCGGATTAGCGAACGCGACGTTAACCAACGCTGTATGCTTATAAAATCGAGAATCACGAGAAAATGTGAAGAAAACCGTAGATCGCGTCCAATTATCGAGAAAACTCCTTACGCTTTCGAATCTCCTATTCGCGTTCTAGCATTAACGAGAGCCTTTGACGTTTAAAAAGAAATCGTATTCGAAATTGCGATAAACTTTCGTAACAACAATTTACATGTTGAAAAGAAATGCCAGAACGAAAGAATAAAAGAAGGAGGAATAAAAACGATATGATAAAGGAGAACGCTCGAGATATAACGATTTTTTTCGTATTCCCAGACTAGGCGAAAATTTTTTTCTCCTTTTTTTTGCGTAATACTCGAGGCGCAATAACGAAGGCCATGCGCTTACGAGGAATAGTACGGAATGCAAGTAGAGGAGACCATTTTCAGGGACTCGTATTGCGGCAGGATAGATGAGGAAGACGGGGAAAGGAAGGAAGAGGAGAGGGTGGAAGAGAGACGCCCGTGATGTTCCAACCCCTTCCTTTACCTTCCCCTTACCTTACCCCTTACGGCCCCACGCGCGCGCGCTCTCTCTCTCTCTCTCTCTCTCTCTCTCTCTCTCTCTAGACGTAGGCGATAGCGTAGTACTCGAGGAGCAGAACCGCGTGTATCGACCGCTGACGTCATCCATCCCCACTAAGCTACGTCACGTATACGCTTCGTCGTCGGAGTGGAGATTGACGCAGTGCCGTGTGATCTCGTTGGCGCATTAAATCCATCAGCTTAAACGCCTTAACTTTGCCTTAAACTTGAACCGATAGACTTGCACGACGATCGATTCCTACCAACGGCTTAAACGTTCCTTCCTCGTACTTTTGTATTTCTCGAGGATCGACTAATATTTGCGATAGAATGGATCGGACTCCTACGGTACGAACGTACAGGTTTCCTCTAAATTCTCTAACTTGACGTCACGGCATTTTAATACCCAATGACGATCGATTATTCTATCGCTCTGTAAGTCTAAATTTATCGAGAGAGAGAGAAACTCGAAAGCGGACATATAAGAACAGCCGTATATTCCACACGGACGAATTTTACGAATTTACGAGGTTTACCCTTTCTTCGAATAAATGAAATAAATAAATTACGAGCTACGATGTAATACGCGCGCGTACCTAATCTACCACGTTCTATCATGATAATGTACTCGCGTTAACGCAGTCGAATTCAAATTTTACAAATATATAAGAGCGTAAAATCACACACGAGAGGGAAAACAAAGCGATCGTCCTTTCGACGTCATCTAGAATCTTACTAAAAATAGAAAATCGCCTGAAATATTCAAAGTCAATATACCGTAACGCGAGGGAAAGGCACGTGCTTAGATTACGTCAAGAGAACGGTATGATACGGTCCTGAGGCCAAGGGAGGCTGAGTACAAAAGTATTGATCCGCTTTGCCACCACTCTTGGCGCAGCAGTTACTCCCACCGCTTCGCGTCTCCACCACCGCCACCCCCGTGCTCATCGTCCTCGTCGTCGTCGTCGTCATCGTCGTATCTTCTCGTAGCTTCCCTCCGCGTTTTCCATCCTTCCACGGCCTTTCCCGCCCTTTCTAGAACGTCGAGAGGAAAAGAGACAGAGAGAGAGAGAGAGAGAGAGAGAGAGAGAGAGAGAGAGAGAGAGAGAGAGAGAGAGAGGAGAGAATTGACGAGCGGGAAACTTCGCCCTCGATTTTTCTCATAGAATGGTAACGCGCTATCGTGAAACCTTTCTCTCTCTCTCTCTCTCTCGTGTAGAAGCAAGCGCAAGGAGAAACAAGCCCCTTTGTTATTCTTCCCTTCGTTTGTTTTGCTCATTACCCACCTTTCTAGCGCTACTAGAGCCCATCGATATTCCATTACGCGACACGACCTCGTGAAAGAAACCAATTAAGACACGTATGCGGGCAAATATCTTGCCAATTTTTTGTCGCTAAGAGAAAAAATAGTAAGGGAAAAAAGATTTATTATCAAAATATTACGTCCATCGAACAGAATCGATCAAAGTTCGCGTTGCGACTTTTGACTTTTCTTTTAGTTTTGCGATAAAACGCGTAAGAGGAAAGAACTCGTATATATCGTAGAAAGAAAGAAAACGTCGTCCGACGTTGCTCGTTAGGCGAACGGTAAAACGGTGTAATTATTCGGCATCGTTTCAGACTGTAATAGCAGAGTTCGTTTCGTACGTACGTACTCCTGACCTATCGGACACGTGGCTCGTGAGACACGTGTCACGATGCCACGATGTCGCAGTTCCGTCCGATTTCCCTTCGCTCTCCTGTCCTATCTCTTTTTTCCCTGTTTCCTAATTAGCAGCGATTTAAGCGGCTTCGAGCCACGCCAAAGTTTTCCTGCCTGCAGCAACGATAAAGAAAGAAGAGCGTCTAAGATCCAGATAGATAAGTAGTCAGATACGCTACCGATCGTGTCGCGATCGAGGCGTCGCGATTGAAATGCAGGAACACAGCCCTGACGCAAGCTCGACGCAAGCTCGACGCAAGCCTGACGCATCGACAGCGGCAACAGCTAGGACAAAATCGACGCGAAACGAGGAGAAACGAGTGCGGATGGAGGCGGCGTGTGGGTGTCTCCGTAGATATACACAAGCATCGCTTCGATGGGGTCGTTAAAATTAACGAGCGTATTCTCGGCTTCTCAAAAGTGTCGCGAGCTTACATTTGTCACGCACACCGATCGCCGACATTTGCATTGCCAAGAATATGCGTTTTTTCCGTAATACGATACCCACGCGTCGTTCAACTTAGGAACGAAGCAAGTGGCAAAAGTAGTAAGGGCAGCCGAACCGAAAAAAAGGAATAGGAATGTCGATACGGCCGTTAAAACGGCTTTAAACACGGCCCGAGGAGCGTGCAGTCTCGGAACCAACAATAAGGAAGGATCCGTCGTCGAGGGCCGCTCGCGCATTATCCTTATCTATTCTTCTCGAACGGGTAATCGCTCGCACGATCGCACTACCGTCGAATTTCCAATCGATAGGGACCATTGCCGGAGGAATAATCGAAGGACCTCGGGCTACGTCGATGGGAGTATCTAACGATACGGTAACGATAATGCGCTCTCCTCCGACGATCGTACTCTGTCCCCCTCCCTCTCTCGGGAACGATTCGTGCGACCTTTCGCGCAACCAACTGATTTTTATCGCGGCGTACGTTACACCGCTAATTTCTTACGATACTCGTCGATAGAGGCGAGAGGGAGAGAGGTGGGAAAGAGCACGAAGGGGCTCGGGCTCGCTTTCGTAAAGCTAACGATCCGTAAGTCTGAAACGAGCTCGAGCAAGCAGCCGGCCTTTTTCGGTCGAGGGTTGCCGCCCGAGCTGTTCCGTGAGAGCAGACGCTTGGAAAAAATACGCCGCGGATACGCGTAAACGGTCGGCCGTATATATCCTTCCCTCTACGACCCAGAGCATACGCTAAACGCGAGACGTTGCAGAAATCCTTGTCGCTCCTCGTTGTTGTTCGCCGGGAGAGTTTCGAGGAAGCTCTGGTGTGAACCAATCGCGTCGCCGTACTCGCTCATCGAATTCCTTGTCCTGTTGTTCATCGAGTCCTCTCCCACGCCTCTTTACAGCGAGCGTTTGACGCACAAATAGCAGAGATGCGGGTGCATCGTCTCTCCTCGTGGTAAGCTCGTAGACCGACCAGTATCCTTCCCAGCTCCCTCGAAGTATATACGAGGTTGTGCACGCCGACAGGCCGCGCGGCTTTCGCCAAACAACCAAAGATACATTCGACGAGCGAATAAATCTTTTATCGTAAGTTCAACGATCGGACGATTCCGTGCGAGAGATGACGAAAGAAAAAGAAGAAAAAAGAACTGGAATTTCGGAACGTACGAGGTGCATCGTAGAAAAGCATCGTCCAATTAAGAGGTTCTCTTTCACTCGCGAGGATTTAACGTGACATCAAAGAAATCCATGCATCATATCCAGGCTCGCCGCGACGACAGCTGCATTTTCCCGGCGATTTCTTAAAAACATCGTCGCGTCGTGAGGTTGCCTCTGGGAGCGAAAAAGAGAAATGTCGGAGAATATGGGAGAGAGGGGGCGCGCGCGCGCGCGAGAGAGAGAGAGAGAGAGCCTTTGAGAGACACCGCGAGACGATGACAGCTGCGCGTCGTTGTCGATCAACGTTCTTTCTCCTTCTCGACGAAAGTAGCTTCGTTCGGTGACCGGTAACTCGATCCATTCCAAATCTACCGAAATTTATTTCCTACGCCGACGAGACGTAATTACTTCTCAAAGTCCACCCTCTCGTCTTATTTCCGATTCGTGTCGCAACGCTGTAAGGCGTGCAGGAACGAACGCGAACGGATTTCTCAAATACGCGTATGCCCGTTGTAGGAGCAAGCGAACGCTTTTGATCGATACGTATAAGAAAGCTTTCAACGAGTACGAATTCTCTCTTTCCTCCGCTTCTTTTCATTTTCTTCCGCCTTACTTACATTCTACTCGGAACGCATCGCGCGATGATATCCGGAGTCTCGTAAGTGTCAATGCTCACCGTTGAAAGCATAACGAGTCGGCGTTAAAACGAGGAAGAGCCGAGTTAAAATTTGTCGCTAGTATCGCGCCTTTTCCGTCGTCTTTTCTTCCTCTCCTCTTCGACGCGAAACCATCGCTTTTCTACGAAGACGACAAGGGGAACCAAGCGGCGAAGTCGATGTATCTACGCGCGACGGGATTCCGAGCAATTTCCGGGTTCCAGTAACGAGCTCGTAAGCGTAACGAAGAGCGTAGGAGGACGAGAGAAAAGATAAACGAGTCGAGAAGAAATAATCGGAACGGACGATATTCGATGAACGTTCGCGCAAAATATCAAACGCTACGACGGATCGCGCGCTCGAGACGAACGTTCGGCGAATCTCCTTCTCGCGATTCGAAATAATCGATGGATGATGATTCGTGACGATTCGGGACGCGTGAAAGTTCGCAGAGCTCGTTCGAAGGAACAGAGCCCGCTCGAGTTTCCAGGTCGACGCGCGTATTCGTCGACATTTTCCCGTAATAATCGAGCCAGACGGAACTCGTCCGATGAATCGCATCCGCGACAAACCGCGTTTCGCCCGTCTCTGTTTCTCCTGTCTCCTATTTACGGTCTATTTTCATGAAACAACAATGGCTTATGCGTAACCGTCACAGTTAAAGGCGATAAATAAACAAGCCGAGCTCGTTACTCGCGGTTGTTGTTTCCTCCGAGGCTTTCGTGGGTTTTCATTGGCAACAGGACGATCCTCGTCATCCCGTTCTCTCTCGGACCGAGAACAAACTCGTGCAACGATCGGCTCGACGAATCGACCGAAGAACGTAACGACGAACGTCCGTTCTGCACGTTCTGACATCGTCCGAACCGGACGAAACTTCCGTTAACGAAGGTAAACTAATTTTCGCGTAGGTATAACGCGCGATTACAACGTACAGCGGCCTATTTGCTTACCGTGCTCGCTCGCTCGAACGAACGAGAGTACGTCCTTGCGACGCGGTTCGACGCGGTCCGACGCGCGATCCCTATCTCGGTATAAAAGCAGGCCCGAGGTACGCTTTTTCCGCAAAACTCGCGTAAAAGCCGCGATGGCGAAGCTGCCGGTGGTCCTCCTGTTCCTGATATTTCCGGCTTTTCTCAACAACGGGGACGCTCTGATACCAGACGGCTTATCCAAGTTGTTCGGCTCCCTGGCTACGATAAAAAGGTAGGTAGGACCTTCGCTCGCTCGCTCGCTTTTCGTTTTACAGCCAATTTCTATTTACAGCGTAAGAATTCCCGAGTTGCTGAATCAATTGTGCAACGAATCGCAAGGCGCCAACGTTATGCTGCGCGATGCCTGTTACGGTTGCTTTTATCGCGCGAGCAATCAACCAACGGGATATCCCTTGCTACTGGCAATGTCCGCGTGCGCGGACATGTACCTGAATAATACCGATTACGGTCACTGCCAAGCCTATCTGAGAGTAAGCGAATGAATATCGAAGGATGCGATGCGATGGGATCTCGTAGGTACAACTCGATCACTTTTTACCATTAAAATCGTAATCGTTGCCTCCGTAGAATGCGACGAACAATTTGAACAACAGAGTCGGTCCCGTTACGATCTACTGTACTTTCCTCGAGTGCATTCGGCAGGTGAACAAGGACACGCTGGTAACGTACAACGTCACTTCTCCTCCCTTCTCGCTTCTTTCTCGGACACTTTCTCGATCGAATCGCAATCCGATCGACTCTCGAACGCTAATTCTTGGTCGTAAAGGTGTAGGTAAAAGGTGTACATACGTCGACACGTACGCAAAGCTTCCACGTGGAAAAGCAAACGTGCAAATAAGAGAGACCGGCCGGCGGATGAATCGGTCGATAAAGCGAAATACTGATCGAATACTGATCGATAGAACGCACCGCTTTTCAGGAATAACGATGATTCTAGCTCTATTAAAAGGACCTACGTTGTAAATATTGTATAGGACGCTTTGCGCGCAGCCATAAGGGAAGGAGGAGCAACGACGAGCCGGGAAGCACGAGGGACGAATTCCGGCTTTGTAGTAAAAATATATCCTCGCACTTTGAGAGCCGTTTGCGTATTCAGAGAGCAAAACGCCGATTCCATTACCGTACGACCCGGAGCAGAGCCCATCGATCCCAGAACGGTCCCATAAGTCCTCGAAAATCCTAATTAGAAACTTTTGTTTCCGCCGCTTTAATTACATGCACCAAGAGTCCGGACGAGAAGTCGCCTTGTACATAGGCACATGCGTACGTACTCGCGTACGTACTCACGCGTAACCCACTTACTTTCTAAGCAAGTAAGCAGGTAGGTAGCTACGCGAAACCCCTTTCTACGGAATGTATTATACCAACTAAAACGTGTACGAGCGTATCTACGTAAACTATTCCTTTTCCCTTCGACCTCTATCCCTTTTACGACACGGGCATTTCGAGGAAGTCGTCTCGTTATTCGTAAGGTCGCGCATGTGCCGCACGCTAACGCACGCCCCACACGTCGGATATAACGATCCATTGTACATAACGGTGTAGAGTAAGGGAAAAAGGGAAAAAATATATTTGCGCCTAAACAATATCGCGCGCCGCGACGCGAGATCGTCCAGGCGCGATCTTCTATTCCGAGCAACTCTTTCCACAGCTGCGAGAGTGCGTCGGCGAGGCCCTGCGAATCTTTCCGAACTTCAATTTGACGGACGTCAAACTGAGCCAACTCCTCGTCAACGCTACCGCCTGCGTTTTGGCGAAAACGCGTTGCGCTTATACGAACCCGATAACCGGGGAGATTCAAGAGGACGATCTAGCCAATAAATTTCACCTGCCGTCTGTCAACGCCATTCTCGTCAACACGGACTACGACATCAACATCGTGCAGTTTCCTTTCCGTTACGGCACCGCGGACGTATGCGCCAAGTTCCGAAACGTCGAGCCGGCCGCGTGGCCCTCCGTCGCTTGTTGAGAACCGTCGCGGTTCTATGGAGCGGTTACATTCGATTATACTTATCTCATTTGACATTATCTTTGGCGTCGCGGCTCTTGTACGTGGCCCGATCATTATATACCTGTTATATCGGATATTCGTTGTTACTTAACGAGTCATTAACTCTTTCCGCTCGACTACCGGCACCGCGGCCAGGACGTTCTCGTTACGATCCTACGGGCGACGCGCGCGCGCGCGCGCAGTCGCGTTGATCCTTCGAGCCGGCTCGACTGTACCAAAGAGAAACCGATCGAAGAGAGAGAAAAGCCGATGTAAATAAAGGAAATATTTAGACACGTCCATCGCTGTTCGCCGATGTCGTACGACATTCGCACAGGGCGTTTAGGAAATTTCTCGGGAAAGTGGCACTTGGCAAAAGGAACGAAGATTCCTCCGTAACGTAGGACGTATTACGTACGCGGTACGTCGTTCCATTTAGCGAAAAGCCGATTATTTCTATCCATTAACTCGGCTAATCGGATCACGAGCGACGGCAACGGCAAAGTCCGCAGCGATGCTCGGACTCGAAATGTGCGCCCGACGAAGTCTCCAAGTGTTTCTTTAAGTATTTACCAGTTAATTATCCTTAATCCGATATCTCGAAAGAGCGCGTCAGGAGGCGCTCGCGCGATTATCCTATTCTACGAATTTCGCTGGCGCATAAACGTAAGAGCGGAATTTCAAAAGACGCGCAGAAAGGTACAAGGAAGCGGAGCATCTCGGACCAATCGGTCTCGCTCGTTCGTCGAAATTTCATACGCGCGAGTGGACGCTTCGAGTAGTCTCTAGAAGAAGGAAGAGGGAGAGAGGATGCGATGGAAAGAGCGCGCGCACGATTCGGTTCTCTCCAAGGCAATGGGAGAGAGAGAGAGAGGAGTGAACAAGTCCGAATCGTGCGGTGTCGTTTTCAGGCGTTCCTCGCGATTACATCTCGTATACATCGTACATGGGTTTCGTATTATTTAAGAAGGATTTGAGAAAGACGCGTCCTTCGGAACGAGAATACGACGCGTCCGCGTCCAAAATTACATTTCCATCTAGTATTACGCGTGCTTCGCTAAAGGCATCCTGCGTCGTTCGACGACGAGCCGACGGAAGAAAAAATGCGATACGTCATCGCGCTGATCGTTCGAAGCCGACGATGAGTCATCGACCGCATTTTTTCATATATGGAACACCGAGAAACAGATATAAGATTATTCCGTCGAAATGATGTCAGCCTGGACGAACGGATGCCTCGCGTCGATGCTATTCCGGACGCGATGACACTCCACCGACACGGAATCCGCGCCTACGCTCGCATGACGCACTGCCCGCTATCTCGCGCTAACGTCCAATATCTTTAACGTCGTCTCACGCTCGATTTCGATAATCTCGAACGAGCGATACGCCCGTTTCTCGATGTAAACCCACGTACGCGAGCGAATCTACGAAGCTTTTAAAATAGTTTCAAACATCGATATCGTGCCCGCTACGTCGAGTGATCGACGGATCGTCGTCTCGCCGTACGTGCAAGTGGCGCCATCTGGTAAGAAACGCTCCGACCACTTTATACCACGTATTCCGATTTACTCGAAGCGATCGACGTTTTAAATCTCGACGTAGTCTCGAGACCGAATTAAACTAAAACGATATCTCTTGGACCTTGATAAGTCTTTCAACCTTATCCGCCTGATCCAATCGTTGCGCCTTTAAATTCAAGAGATTTCGATCGGACGCAGATAGACTCGATCGTTAGCCGTCGATTCGTTGGAAGATCGGAAAGATATTAAAAGGTAATCCAGAGCCATGAGAGAAGCGGCCGCGAACGATCCTTGGCTCGCTAGGGAGAGCGGAGATTGCAACGCTCGATTGCATCATCGCAGCGCGGTGACGTCACGGGCCGAACGAGGCGCAACGGTCCGAACAGGTGACAGTCGCTGTCAAGCAATGACGTCAATCGGCTGACGGCCAATGAACCTGCGGCTCGCGTTTGCGCGTTCAAACTTTTCGTATCTCCTGTCGTATCGTATGCATCGCGTGTCTCTCTCTCTCTCTCTCTCTCTCTCCCCCACCCCCGCCTCCCTCCCGCTCCAGCACGCGCGCGCGTGCTTGACGAAGGACGATAATCGAGAACGGCCAGATGCAGATCAATTTTCCGATTCGCCCACCGTCGAACCATTTCTTACGCGCTTTCTTCCTTCCTTCGCGGGTCTCCCTTAGGGTATGCGTTAAGGATTCCTTCGGCGAGAAGACGAGAAATGAATCGTCTGTACGGGCACTGGTGTCGTTGATCGTTTGACGTACGGACAGAGGTCTCGAGAAGGCCTGAATATAACCTAACGAGAGACGATCCTCCTCGAGAGCACCGTCTTATAAAAATCTTAATAAAGATTGTCATTACTCACGAGTGGCGACGGACCGTCGGTCATTCTTTAAAGGATGCTTTCGCCGGGCTTGGGAGCTTCTCGCTTGATTTAACACTCGATAAAGAGGACACACACTCGCGTTACCCTCCTCGAAATAGCAAACGCTGCCTCGGCCATCATGGTTTCGGACGGCGACGTCGATCGCTCGAATTTTTCCCACCGCAGAGACGTCTGCTGCCATCCTGCGATCGATCTTCGAGTCGAACGAACGTGCGGAACTGTTCGAAAACGAAACTCCACTATACTTTCTTTTCTCGACCGATCGATGCTAAAGTAAAATCATCCTCTGTCGTCGATAACAAAGCGATCGACCTTACCGTCGGTAGCGAATTCACGAAAGCATCGCGATTTATGACGAAGTAAATCTTCACAGCGATCGGAGATCGATCGCTTTTATTTTCGATGGATTATTAACGTACCAAAGAAATACTGGATAATTACTTCAATTTATGCTACGTAAGGGTTAATTACAATCATTGTAACGATGTCTCGTCGTTTAAAAGTTTACTCTATGTTGTCTTCTTCTAACGTAAGCTCATTATCGAATCAATTTCGAACTAATTTTCCCTACTAATGAATCAGAAAACGTTGAAAATTCGATATATTTTTCGCGTCCTTTCCTTTAAAGTTTTACGCAAGCTGATGGTTTTTTTTTT
>NC_057685.1:0-104309 GCF_014466175.1 Vespula pensylvanica | reverse complement strand
TTTTTTTTTATAGAAATATTGCATCCGACGTATTTATCTGACCATTCATAAAAAGTAAGCCGTGTCTGGGTTTGCCGATGTATCATTTATCGCAGAAAACTCTAAGGCGATCTGTATTATACGCACACGCACACCGCGCACGCATACGCGTATGAGAGAGGGAGAAAAAGATGTTGGAGAAAATTCTAAACAAGCGTTAAATTCTTTCGAGCGAGCAGATGTTTTTCCTTGCCCTTTTGCCCACCCAATAAGGGAGATTTCTCAATCTACGATCGGCCGCCTACGATGAACGTCGAAAAGCCGAGGGTCCATACGTACGCAGGTACAATGAGATCTCGCCACGATAAAAGGTAAGCGCAACTTTTTCTTCGAATACAAAGCCATCTTTTCTCATCTCGATGGATGCAATCGGTGACTAGCCGGATAGAATAGGTCGCATCCAACGATCCTTGGAAAGCAACGTTTCACGAACGCTCGAGTTGTTTCTCTTGATACTTTGGATAAGTTGATTAATTTTCTTACGCGACTAGAGACTCTTCCTTTCTCATAATCGCTCGCTACCCAACGTAGCTCTGATATCTCTTTCTTTTTTTTCATACACGTGGGTGCCCACGAGAGCAGCGAGACTCGTCGAGAAGGACTTTCTACGAAAAGAGAATTTTTGCTTTCGAGAGATCTTCTTCGGGCCCGGATCGCCGCAGGATCACGAATCAGAGAGAGAGAGAGAGAGAGAGAGAGAGAGAGACAGAGAGTGGGGACAAGACTATATAATCTTGGGGTAGGTCGGCCAGAGAGAGTATTCTCTGAAAAGTACGAATAGTGAAACTTTCGTCGTTGATAAATAAAAGCGTCGTTCGAGGCGTCAAATAATTGATCATCTTAAAATAAGGTTTTCGATAACGACGTTCCCCATAGAACACATACACACACGTACACAAGGATGTTTCGGATAATTAAGCTCCAAATTCTACTAGCAACCTTTGTTGGTATGTACCAATGTCTTCTTTTTTTTTTACAATCGTTCGTTCGTAGGGCCAGTGGCACTCAAGTTTTTAGCGCATTTAGCTTTCACGAGAAAACTACAAAATAGCTTTGTTAATCGTTCGTATCTTAGCATCGAGATAGCGTAGTAAATTTTCTGGGAACAAGGTACATAAGTATTCAGAGATCTTGTAACGCGTCTCTGTACGAATAACGTATACGAAAAGCGAAGACGACGCATAACTGCACGCATCGTATCCGCCGACGTGATTATTGTCGAGTCGAGATTCGATTCGACTGGAATACCAATCGAAACGATAACAATGAAAGGATAGACGCAGACGACCAACCTCGAAGGGTGAAGCAAAAGCGATCGAATGTTAAGCAGCCGCGACAACTTTTATCTATTGACTTTTTAAACTCGTCGTTAATCTCTCTCAACGCTAAGTAGACTCTTATGAATCTGGATCGGTTGTACCTCGTCGCGAAGCAACAGACGACTCTGGAACTAGATCCGAACCGACGAGCAGAAAGTAAAGCTTACTTAAAAGGAAATCTTTTTTTACCGAATAAAGACGTTGTCACTCGGATTTGTAAAGGATCGCATTGCGAAGGATAGGTATGACTTGGTCAACCTATTCGTCCGCGTTATTCGGTGAACGCGACCCCAACGTTTCGCTCTTCTCATCTTAAAATGTATTGTTCGTTGGACGCAGCTAAAAGCGATCCTCTTCGATTAATTCGCGATTAATTCGATATTATTTCGATTATATCGTCGATTCTGTCGTTGCAGGTATTTCTCACGCGACCACATGGAGATCGGAAAACGGCGAAGATCAGTGCGAGGCAGCTATCAAGAAGGTCGTCCGAGAAGATCGGGCTATAATAGAAGACGATAGTCCAACTAGGCTGCGCTACGCATGGTCGTCCCAAGAGTGAGTCTGCATTTTCTCTTGTACAATCGATGACATTACCGATTGATAAAAATCCTCTATATCGAAGACCCACGAATAGCGAATCCTTTCTCTTAGATGCGAAGTACGCGCCGGTCCAGAATATATCATCCGAAAGTATACATTTTTCGAAAACGGCACATTCTTGTTACTCCGCTATCACTATGCCGAAGAATCTTGTAGCATAGCAACGCACACCGTAGTAGGACGTGGATCCATCCAACTCGGTTTACCGTCCACGTTAATACCTGGTGCGACCGAAACCAAATTCCACCTAGACGTAGTTCATATCGTACCATTGAATCGTCAGGTAATATAAACGAGAAATATCTATTGTAATTACATTATTCTACTACACGATATCGTTAGAACGGTACTCCTCTGGATCGCCTTTAATTTGCCAACTCTCCTATTATTCGCGACGTTTCACACAGATCGCGAATAAATTTGGGCATAGATTAAACGTCACTTGTAGCCTCCAACCTAAATGGCGTCCGTACGTAGCTCAACCAGTTTACGAGCGCCTTCATCGTCAATTCGAATCTCCTTCCTGGTACGGCCCGAGATATAATTCACTTCAAAGCTATCCTTCCTCGAAGAAGGAAAAAGCGATAGACTGTTTGGAAACGCTTGGAATCGAGTTCGACGAATTGAGTATACTAAGAGTGCAAAAGAAAGAGTTCGATCAGAAATACGTTGCGCCTGGTTCGACCCTTAAATCGAGAGTCGAATTGGCGCTCGCCGACGTGCCACCAAACGTTCAATCCCGATGGATTCATCGAGCCACGTCGTTACAATCGACCGTGTTAATCCGCATGGACACCGTAAGTACACCGGTCGTATTTATACTACCGATTGCAAGTTGGATGTAAGGGTTCGGAAGGGCTCCTCCTTCTTTTGCTTTTGTCAACATTTCTTCTTTTTTAACAAATTTTAGACAAGCGAATGTCCGATCTGCGGCAGTATATTCCGAGGAACGGAATATAATCCACCTCTGTTACACGAGGTAGCGCCACTTCCGGCGTTACTCGGTGGTTCCTGGATAAGTTCTCAATGCGAGAGCGTCAAAGGTGGCCTATGGTCTCGACGACGCGTGAAAATTTATTCCGGCGATAAACTTTGGACGGGTCGTTGGGATTATCACTTGGATCCGCGATGTATGATTTTCTCTTACTCGATCACCGCGGCAGGGAGTTACGTGCAACGTGCCGGAAGATATAAACGAGACAAAGATAGTACGAAACTTTTTCAACTGTCTTGGAATCCTTCGATGGACAAGCCGAAGGATAGATCGAGAAGAAGCATGGACGGCGCGTATCGTCATCTCTTTCGAAACGCTCGACCTTCGATGGTCGAATCATTCGCCACCATGCTCAGGGGCAATAAGAAACGCGAGGAGATCGCGGCGGGTGCACAGACGTCCTCGGGTACGCCCTCCGGGACGACGGAGTTGGATCTTCACGTGGCCGAGAGCGTCCTCGTCCCAGGAGATATGTCGATAGTTGACCGATGCGCTGGCAAAGAGGCTGGCAAACCTCTTACCTTATGGCCCAGTAATTGCGTTCCTCTGGCCATAGAAGCGCCATCGACGCTACGATTAAGGGCCAAAGTCGGCGTTAGTTGGTCCGGTCAATACATCCTACGATTAAGTCCGAGAGACGACGATATTTGGGATATGCCGCTTCGCCAATGCGGATCGACCGATTCGCGCAATCCTAGATTAAGGATATATCTCAGAAAAAGTCTAGGGCTTAAATATGGACTTGCCTCCTCGGCGATTTCAATCAATCGGACGTCCCTGTACTTTACCATATTCGTCCTTTATCTTCATTATGTTTACCGAACAACGTCCTTCATCCTTCTTACGGACAGTCTCTTCTACTGTAATGTAGCGATATGAGCTCGATCGTCCGTTAATATTTAAAAAAGTATCTCGTCGTACGTACTTATAGATACGAGTATGCGAATACGATATGTACCTAATTTAGAAAATTTACTACGTTTCTGCTATTTTCAAAGATATCATAGGATCAAAATGGGAAAGAAGAGAAAGAAAGATAAAAAAAAAATTCGTAGGAAATGGTGAAAAGCTTTGATGAACGAACGATATCAAGCGGTGATTCAAAGTACAATCCTTTCGGCCTCGCTGAGCGAGAAAACCTAATGAGTTGAAATTTCCTCGTGAATCTTGTACATAATTTGTATATATATAATATGATTTTATATATGCGTGTGACTGTGTGTATATATATATATATATATACATATATGTATACATATATATATATATAAATATATTTGAGAGTAATTACGTGGCATATTATAGTTTAAGTCCATTATCTCGACTATCTTCAAGCAAGAATAATGCTAATACTAATAAGAAACTAATAAAGAAATAAATCCAACGGCGTTCTTTTACGGCATTTCAGATATTTTTCATCGAGTATACGTATTTCTCTTATCTATCTATGTTGTAAATTACTCCCGTAGACGAAATCATTCGAGCTACCGTATCATGTGCTTCATTTTACGAGTTAGTATTATTTCCGTGGATAGAACGTACGAATCCACTACTTCTTCTATTACGTATTACCTCTTTCCATAATATCAGGATTTGTAAGAACTACTCTGCGTACATAACTTACTTGGTAGAAACTATAGGATTGTTATGTGCGACGAGTACTAGACAAGACCAGTTTCAAGAGAAAAGAGCGTAAAAAGGTAAGGATGAAATATCCGTACTCCGTAGAAAAATAACGATGCGCGAAGACGATAGTGGATATGCGACGTACTTTCTAAAGACGTATATTTTGTAATTTTAGATAAATCGCAGCGACGTACGTACGTGATTACGTGCGTACATACTTATCTACCTATATCCAGGGGTCTCCGGATCGATAAAAAAAGTGCGATTAAAGATGTCTCTCGTCAACGATTCATTGGTTCTCATTCCCGAGATTTCCGATCGTTTCATCTTTGGATGGACCGATTACATCCTTTTCGCAATGATTCTAACGGTCAGCGTCCTGATTGGAATTTATTTCGGCTTTTTCAGCAAACAAGACACAACTATGGATTATCTTTTAGGTGGAAAGAGAATGGGATTCTTCCCAATAGCAATGAGTTTAATAGCCAGGTGAGCGATTGATTATCTATGCAAAGTACGATCCCGACGATAGAATATACGAATACTAAATATGCATTACGTAGATGCTTCGACGCAAAACAAGCTCGTTCTTGGAAGAGAGGCACAGCGCTCTGAGCGACGAGTCGCTACGATACAGATGAATCGTGGAAGAACGTTAAACGCGTTACTTCACGATCTCTCCAAATTAATATCAAAACCTAACGACATCTTTTTATACTTACTATCTTTTTATCAGTAATGACTATTTAAAGAATCCAAGGGAAGATATTTATTTTTCCTTATCTGAGAACGATCTTCGTTTCGTTATCTTCGTGAACGTTCGGACGGTCGGTTAGAATAAAAATATTTATTCGTCTATTATACATATATTGACGTATCTCGAATCGTCGTTATATCCTTATTTTCAGCCATATATCAGGTATTACGCTATTAGGAGTACCATCCGAGGTCTATCAATACGGATCTCAATATGCTGCGTGCGTTATCACATCGATCCTTTCGTGTTTCGTCAGTGCTTACGTATTTCTGCCGGTTTTTTTCAAACTGCAACTGACCAGTACCTTCGAATATTTGGAGGTCAGATTCAGCAGACGGGTTAGGATACTTTGCTCTCTTTTATTCCTCATATCGTTGCTGATGTATATTCCCATCGTAATCTACGTACCAGCGTTGGCATTCTCTCAAGTAACCGATTTCAGTCTGCATACCATTACGCCTGTGCTTTGCGCCGTTTGCATCCTTTATACGAGCATCGTGAGTAGATGTCCAACGCGTATGAAATACAACATTACCTAAATGCGTTGAAATATCGCATTATATCTTACTCGATCTTCTAGGGAGGCTTGAAAGCTGTCGTCTGGACAGATACGATCCAGTTCACCGTTACGGTCGGAGGTTTATTCGCTGTTCTCTTCTTAGGTATAAACTCCGTTGGCGGAGTATCGGAAGTATGGAAACGCTCCGAGATGGGTAATCGTCTAATATTCTTCAAGTAAGTTCCTTTCGAGAAATAATCCTACGAACGAGCTCTCTTTCGTTGTTTATTATTTCAACGTCGCGTTATTCTATCAGCATGGACGTCAGCCCTTACGCTAGAAATACATTTTGGGGAATGACGATTGGGATGACGATGACGTGGCTCGTACATCTTGGTATACATCAAGGATGCGTTCAGAGATATCTTTCCGTACCAAAAGAAAGAGATGCGAAACGGTAAGATTCTAATTGCTTGTACGTACATCAATTTGACTTCCAGAGAATTTCATCGTTCGTCTTCTTTTCTTTTTCCTTTTTTCTTTCTTTCTTCTTTTTACATCTTCCCCCTTTAAAGGACAAAAAAAAATCACGAAACGTTTTGTTCATCCATGACAGAGCGCTGGGCATAACAGCCGTGGGTTTGATCGTCGTTAAGCTCGTTTCCGTTTTCACGGGATTAATCATATTCGCCAAATATTACGATTGCGATCCTATGCTCGCCAAGGTTAGAGACAATTGTTTCGTTAGATGTATATACCTATTATGCATACAGACAGGTAATATCTAATATCGTTATATTTTCAATTCTTTTCTCGTTCGCATGTTATTTCAAAGGCAATAAAAAGAGCCGACCAAATCTTACCTTATTACGTAATGGACGTGGCAGGAAACGTGCCAGGGCTGCCAGGTTTGTTCTTAGCCGGTCTTGTAAGCGCGGCTCTCGCCACAATGAGCGCGAGCTTGAACACGATGTCCGGTACGATCTATAAAGATTTTATCGAGCCCTGGATACCGGACGGGCCAAAAAAAGAAGCTCGAGCAGCTACGATCATGAAGGTAGGTGTTGCACTATGTATCTCGAGTCGACTAACTTAAGAATACGCTTTATTTTCTTTTCCTTTCTTTTTTTGTTCTTTCTTTTTCCTTCTCCCTCAACAGATAATCGTACTTATCATTGGCGGAATTTCGGTAGGTTTAGTTTTCGTCGTCGAACATCTCGGCACAGTTTTCCAGATGGCCATCAGCATACGAAGCGTAACCGATGGCCCTTGGCTCGGTTTGTTTCTACTCGGAATGTTGGTCCCGTGTTCCAATGCGGAAGGAGCTTTTTTAGGTGGTTGCGTGTCCTTGATCGTTATGTTTTTCTTAGCCGGAGGATCGGAATGGTACATAGCGAATGGACAAATTCGTAAGATTTCATTGCCAACGTCCGTCGAGGGATGTTCTTATCCGTTAAACGAAACGGACATCACTACCAGAGCCCCGTTAACCTTAAACGAAGAACCAATCGGCGTCTTTAAGATATCTTTTATGTACTTTACCCTAATAGGCTCGCTGGTTGTCATTGTGGTCGGTGTTATTGGAAGTTATCTGTTTGGTAACGTCGATCTAACTGAGGTCGATCCTGACCACATCTCTCCGATAATGAAAAGGTGAACGGAATGATGTACTTATACAATAAACGTTTTTACGTATACATCGGATTTATTCTAATCGACATCATTTTAATACGTCCTCTTTACAGGTTCCTACCGCGTAAAGAATATACAGAAGTATCATTAAAATCAATGCCGGAGGAATTCGAAATGACCAAGAACATCGATCGTCAAATAAAGAAGTAATTGAACGAGTAAAGACGAGTAGCATGGCAAACGTATCCTACCGTATATACTAAGAAGACAAATACTCTCTATACACGCGCTCGCGAGCACGAGCGCACGCACACACGCACACGCAGCTTGAATGAAAAGACATGAACGGCACAGAGAGAATGGAGGTTGATCCTGACTGGACCAAATGGAAAGCACACGCAGCTTCTTTATCGATTTGCAGGCGCAAGCGCCCGGTCGACCTGCCGTTCTCGGTACGCATCGACGAATCCCGGCTATTTTCGGCCACGCAGTACCGTTTCAAACGGCCTGTCGCGGTGAATCCGTATTAGAAAAGCGATCGTTTGTCGTCGAAGCGCGTATCGTTTTTCGAAGTCGTCACCACGACCGGTCGTACTCTTCCTAGAGACGTTGAAAAGGGAAAGCTAATCGACTGATCGGTTTGACTCAACGACTCTGGATAAATAGACGACGACGACGACGACGACGACGACGACGATGACCACGACGACGACGACAACGACGACGACGACGACGACGACGACGACGACGACGACGACGAGGACGACGACGACGACGAGGACGACGACGACGAGGACGACGACGACGTCAACGACAACGACATCGACAATGAATGAGGAAACAAACAACAACGATCGAAAAATGATCTTGGAAAGAATGGAAAATTGGTCAAATTTTATCTCGCTCCACGTCTTGATTCGACTCAGCTCTACTCGGTGATAAGAAATTAAAAGGGAAAAAAAAATTGAAGATGGGGGAAAGATCGAACGGTATGATACAGCCCTGGAAAACGTTCCTCGCGGCTGCTCGGAGGTGGACTGCTCGATCGTCCTCGCCTACCTCCTCGAGGGTAAAACCGACCGCGCCTACACGTGGAGCAAGAGCCAGCCGTTCTCGTCGTCGGTTACGTCTCGAACGGAGTCTCGGCCGTGTCGTGACACGATCAACAAGTACATACGCGGCGAAACGATGCACGCGTGAGATCGCTCTCGCTTTGGATAACTTTCTCTCGACCGCGTGCGCGCGTTTGCCTCTTGTTTCGTTCTTTCGTTCCCTTTCTCTCGATTAACCGCAATGTTTATAATCGCCGGGACTCGAAAGAAACGTCAGGAGAAGTAGTGCGCGGTGCTCGTTTTACGATCGAAGTGTCGTGTCAACCGAGATAAATCTGATCCGATCAGCTCCGTAATCAAGCTCCGAACGGAGTCGCTGATTGCAGTAACGAAAGGAAATGAAAGTATTTGGCGCAACTCGGACGCTCCGATGATAACGGGTAAAATAGAATTTAGCAGGTATGACGAAACGACATGCATTCCTTCGACTTGACGTTCGTCGCCCGAGATACACTTCGAGGGAAAGCGCGAGGAGTGCTCCGCGAAATGCGAAAGTTACGGCGGAACGAATTCCAGAAATAAGATCAACCGAAGGACGATTCAGGAGGTGGAATATTTACTTACGTTAGACCGCCGTCTTGCTTTTAATAATAGATAAAAACGTAGGGGCGGGCTCGCGCGCCGGAAAAAGAACGGAAACGCTTCCGAACGGTCCACAGTTTAACGACGATCTCTCGGCTATGATCTCATCGTGCTGATACCTTTCGACGTTCTCGATCATATGTAAAAAAAAAATTAATTTCTCCCTAACCCTCGGTTCGGCTCGGTTTACGAAAGATCAAAGGAAGAAGAAAGGTGAACGATCGTCGTTTCTTAGTAACACAGTACGTAATTTCTCCCAATGATCGATAAATTGATTGCTCGTCTAATCGATCGATCGATAAACGAGCGCCGTCCCTCTTATCTCTATCCATAGTAATACGTAATATGCGGATAATATCGAAAGTTTGTTCCGCGATGACACCGCAGAGATCGATGTCGAATGCTACGACGTGTATGTCCTATCGGAAATGATGTCGTTGCCGTACAAAAGTCTTCTTGGATCGTTCGTACTGTTAATGATCGCTCTAGTTGCCTTGTTGACGAGCAAGCGATACGGCTTGGAAGCGCGTAAAAAGGATAAGGGTGCTTCGCTGCTCGATGTTATAGCAAACATAAGCGGCACCATAGATAAACTCAGCACTGGCTTCGACGGGATGGCCATAGAAACGGAAATGGCGAGGAATCGGCTCAAGCAACTGATTGCCCTTCATCGAGAAAACGCTGCAATTTGTGCGATGCTACACAAGCAACAAAGAAAGAAGATATCAAGGAAAGCGACGAAGCGTACGTGACGAATTCTAACATCGTGTAAATACGTCGAACGCTCGCCGACAGTTGGACCGTTTTAGTTCGTCGACTTGAGATCAGATGTGAAACTCTGCGCTATGGTATACCGATATATCTTAAATACCACGTACGAGATGATAAAAGTCGGATCGACAAACGAAAAATAATGAAGTAACGTTCAAGCTGCTATCGGCTTCTAAATAAATCTCGAAAGATACGTATTAAATTACCTACTGTTACACGCCTCTTATGTTACAACGTATACATACATCGATGTTAGTTAGCTTCGTGTGACCTACCGAGAAGGAAGATTTTTCAAGAAGCCATATGAGAGGGAAGCATCTCTTGCAAATATAAGAAATTCTTCTTCCAAGGGAAAAAGAATAAGCACAAATTAGTGGTTATTATTGGAAAGACGACGACTAATTTTAACTGGATTTACGAACGTGAACGTTCGAGTAACGTCTGACACCTTGAGCGTATCACTAGTTACATAAACTATACATATGATACAATATTATACGTACGATAACTTTTAACAGGATGCGAAACGGGAACGTAACTTTCCAGGCGAGAACTTGATCGCTTATACACCTTGCAGTTATTAATATATATCTATACTACGCACTCACGCACGCACGCACGCACGCACGCACGCACGTATACGGCAAACAGTTCAAAGATACGTTTTCGTCATATCCTTAAATACAGTTTGACTAAATCGCAAGGTGAATCTTGTAACGTAGACAGAATTTGAACTATTGCGCGAAAATGATTGAAGTTTATCTACCGATGGACGAAACGTAGAACGACTTAATTCTTAATCCGACTAACGATAGAGCCACATTATATAGTATTATATGCCTAACAGTAATAGTAATTGTTCGTAAAAATATCGTAATTAAAATATTTAATAGACATATGAATGAATGAATGAATGAAAAAAAAAAAAAAAAAACGATCCAATGAAATAATCGCCTTTTTCACTTTTTTAACACGTTGATGCCTCCTAAGAGCCGGCTCTAGAAGAAAATAAAAAATCATATCGAGACAATCATTCGAAATATCTACGAATAGAAAATTTATTTTTAATAACATTGAGTTTTAATTCGCAAATAGATAAGGGATCGAGAGATAAAAAATAAATTATTCGATACAGGGGCCAACGATTCTACGCAATATCGTAATTAAAAAAAAATATATAATTGTCAAAATTGTGAAATACTATCCCAACCTTTTTGTAGTCGGATCGCAAATATGGAAAATCGCTTCTTAAATAGACTTCGTTACGAAAATTACTTTTGTATCTTAAAAAGAAAGAAAGAAAAGAAAAGAAAAAGAAAGATACGAACTCGATGATATACAATTATTATCAACTTGCTTTCCGGTTCGTCACAAATATAATGACAAGAACTCGATAACCCACCAAAAATCGATGATGTTACGTTTCAAAAATAGAATGCGCGATATAAAATTTTTATCTCTTATATTAGGAAAACGTTGCGAAAGTACTGTCGCGCACACGTAAGATTTGCAGATATACTTAAACATAAACGGATAGTTGAACGGATTCTCCCTTAAGAATTGAAAAAAAAAAAAAAACCGTGCATGTTACATTTAACAACATTACATTTAAATATATGTATGTCAGAGAGACGTCGAAAGGACCAAACTATT
The DNA here is from genome assembly GCF_014466175.1 of Vespula pensylvanica. Lineage (NCBI taxonomy): Eukaryota > Metazoa > Arthropoda > Insecta > Hymenoptera > Vespidae > Vespula > Vespula pensylvanica. The sequence goes on along the minus strand of NC_057685.1, from coordinate 92,722 downwards.
AAAGCTGTTATTTATTTGCGAAGGTATGGATACATTGTAAAATCGATTCGATCGTGAATACATGCCTGCGTTGTCTTCTCAATTATTTTTGTAATCCTACTTTAAAAAGCGAATAAAATCATTTGACACGAATATCTATGCACGTTGATCGAATCAAAACCGGTTCCCTTTAACCGTAATTTAAGTTACGTCATTTAGAAGAGTACCCATTATTATAATATTATATGTACGTTTATATTTCATTCGATCGTCCTACGTTCCTACGTTTCAAAGAAAAAGATTTCGACATCGTGTGCTGCTAATTATCGAGACTTTGACAAAATAACGTACAAAAATATGAGATACTACACTATCTCTCGAGGAAACATTACGGTCACCGATACGACTCAGGATGAAGCAAACGGCGACGACTTGTTCGACCGAGATACTCCGAGCAGTCGAGCGACGACCGTCATTGGAAAGTGTTTCGTTCGTTTCGTCAAGAACACACCGTTAAGATTCCTTGCTTATTTCCCATTTTAACGAATATTCGAGTTGGTTGGTATTCTAACGACATGTCAAAAAATACCAGTGAGTATTTTTAATTATTTATATGAATTCAGATAGAATTACGAAAGGCAAAAGTATCGCATTACGTATCTTTACAATCCACGTATATGCATAAGTAGTACATATATCCCATATCGTCGTTATATTCGTCGAAATACTTCAACGTTAATTAAATAACCTATATATTTGATAAACCGTACTTAATTACGAGATTTGCGATGTACTAAAAACGTAATATCGTGCATCCACTCGCGCAAACTTATTAATTATAATTACACCTTCGTTATCTCTATTTCTTTTTTCTTTTTTTTTTCCCCTTTTTTCGATGAGCCCTCCTTCGTTCCGTATCTACAAAAAGATTTGTCTTTTTATTCGCGGAAAATCATAACGACATTGAAATATTATAGATTGTACCGTCTGTCGACCGGGCTATCCTAGTCCGAAAATGGCGATGCTGGAAGGACCGCGTGAAAAAATTATGTACGTCGTTTGTGTACATACGGATCCCGAAAAGCCAGATGTCCTTTCTACGGTCGATATAGATCCTGAAAGTCCTACTTATTGTAAAGTAAGTTTTACTTTCGGACATCGAAACGATATATATTTATAGTCAAACTCTATCGCTAACGTTTTCTAGATAATACACAAATTGAGAATGTTAAACGTCGGAGACGAACTCCATCATTCCGGTTGGAACATATGCAGCAGTTGTCACGAATTACCGCGCGCGCGGGACGTACTGATATTACCATGTCTTATGTCGGATAGGATTTACTTCGTTGATACGAGTAACGAGAGATTGCCAAAAATAAAGAAGGTCGGTACGCGAAAAAGTTAGAAAAATACAAAACATGTTTAAAGGTCTTTGCTCTATCTCGATAGATTTTGGAGCCGAAGGAGATGCATAAATACGGCTTATCGACGCCGCACAGTTCGCATTGCGCCCCGACAGGCGAAATAATCATCTCTACGATGGGTAAACCTAACGGCGACGGTCAGGGAGAATTTCTTTGTATAGATAGCGAAACGCTAGAAACGAAGGGCTCGTGGATTAAAGAGGGAAATAGAGCAACATTCGGCTACGATTTCTGGTATCAGCCCTATCACGATACGCTCATAGCTACCGAATGGGGCACGCCGAGGATTTTTAAGAAGGGCTACGCTTCCAGTCACTCTACCGATCCAAGTGAGAAAATCTAATCTGAAATATCTAACATTTATATCGTATTAATCCTTTCATTCGGTGAACCGCGATCTCAAATTTTCTTTATTTTTATGACAGCGATTTATGGTAGAAGTCTAAACATTTACTCTTGGTCCGAACGAACATTAAAACAAACCATTTGTCTTGGCGACGACGGCATTACACCCCTCGAAATAAGATTTCTTCACGATCCAAAGGCAGCGGAGGGCTACGTCGGATGTGCCGTCTCCTCGAACATCCATAGATTTTACAAGACGAGCAAGGGCGATTGGGATACCGAGAAAGTGATCGAGATACCTCGAAAAAAAGTTGAAGGATGGATCGAACCTTATATGTCCGGTAGGTTGTATGTCTTTTCCCTTTTTTCTACTTCTTCCGATCGTCGACGTAAGTTACGCGTACCGTTTCTTACTTTTTTTCCTTTTCCGTAGGAATGATCACGGACATACTCCTAAGTTTAGATGACAAGTACTTGTATTTCTCCAACTGGTTGCACGGCGACGTCAGGCAGTACGACATAACCGATCGTCGAAATCCAAAATTAACTGGACAAATCTTCCTTGGTGGATCCATATTGAGCGATTCAAAAGTTCGCGTCTTAGAAGACGCCGAATCGAAGAGTCAATCGGATCCCGTATATGTGAAAGGACGTAGATTATACGGTGCGCCGCAGATGTTGCAGCTTAGTCTCGACGGACGTCGACTCTATGTAACGACGTCCATTTTCAAGCCCTGGGATAAACAATTCTACCCCGAACACGTTGAGTAAGACTCGAGACTGTAAATGCGATCCCTCGAACGTACTCGAATCTTTCGCTTGATCTCTGAATGCATCGAGTGACATTTTCTTTTGTAACACATAGGCACGGATCGACGATGGTCAAACTTGACGTCAACGTCGAAAACGGAGGCATGACGTTGGATGAAGAATTTTTGGTTGACTTTGGGTTGGATAAAGATGATATTTTATTGGCTCATGAAATGCGGTGAGCACAGATTACGCATCCCTCGTCGTCTTATTCTTCTTTAATCTTTTCTTTTTCTTTTTTTTTTTTTTTTAATTCTTTTTTTTTCGCGTTACTTTTAATTTACGATACACCCAATTAAGATCGATCGATCAATAATCCAATTCTTCTCGAAACAGATACCCTGGTGGTGATTGCACATCTGACATATGGTTACCGGAAAAACAATGATAATATACGTTTATCATTTGCAGAAGAATATTCTTTGATCTCATAGGTATTTGCTATATATGTAAATACTTGCACATAATATTACTTCCATATATTTTCTTTCCTACTTATATGCGTATATAGAAATACAATTTTTATTTTCAAACTATTACCATAAAATTTGTGTTCTTTCACGTTTTCTCCGAAAATTTATTGCAAATTTAATTGACATTGATCATTTCATTCGTTTTTCCCACCGTCGTGATCCTTTTCTATGTTTATCTATTAAATACGTGAGAAAAATCTTACAACCATGGAACTTGAAACTAATGGGTATACTTGTATATGCGTACATATGATCCAGTACGACCTCTGGCTCACGAAGGCTCACTTATAGTAAAATCCCATGTGACCTATGACATTTTTTTCTTTCAAAAAAATATTTAACCAAATTTCCGTAATGTAGTAGATACCCAAGAAACTTTCACGTAAGTAATGTCTCGTAAGTACGTATACGTACGTATCATAAAGTTTTATATATTTATAATAAGCTAATTCACAAGGCTGCACGAAACTTAACGAAACCATATCGTTTGAACATTTTTGTTTAATCGTAGGAGTAACTTGATTTTTTATGATGAAATAATCGTTTCTCACATTTTATTTATAAAGTTTTAATAAAATATTTCATTCAATAGTCTTATCTAAAGCTGCTACGCCAAAAACCGCAATCTTCACGTATCGTAACTACATTTATCTTTCAAGTCTGTTAACTTTGGTGAGTATAAATAATTATCGTATCAGGATGTATAACGTATCAGTTGTACGAGTTGAAAGTTAAATAATTGTTCTTTTATCCTATAAACAGCTACATTTTCTACAACTTCAAAATATCGAAATGAGTAACAAAATGTTAAGAAAAAAAAGGCACGCTAAAAGTGATCTTCAAAAAGTGGGACACGAAATTAAACCAGATATAATGTTATGTACGCAAAATAAAATGCTTCCTACTTTCAAATCCATATCCTCAAAAATGTCTCCAAGGATTTGCTCTTTTCCAAATGTTAAACCTACGATGATGCAAGTTTCCAAGCGTAGAAATAAACCTACATTATCGTTCCTACAAAGCCCATCGCACGATTTTCATAAAAACATCCAAGAAAAACGGAAGGTGAATATCGCAATAATATTTACATGTATAGTAGATGAAACATGTTCCTTTTATATTTCTTTTTTTTTTTTACAATTAATACTCTCACATCGATATGATCTTATATTTTTAATTAAGTTAATATAAGTTAAAATTAATATAATTAATTAATAAGATTAATATAAGTTAAAATAAATAAAAATATATTAGGTACGTCGTCCTACTTGCAACAAGTCATACAAAAAGCGATATGAGAAGAACATTAACCACGATAACTTAGATTCGCAAAAAGATCATATTTCTAGTACTTCCGAACAGTCTTATAAATCGAGAAGGTTAACGGAAGAAAACGAAAATAAATCTCTATTATTTCCGAATATATCGAACGATAAAAATTACTCCCAGGAAAAAATGATTAATTCTAATAGAGAGTCCTTTCCTATTTCTACATTAGCATTACGTAGCGATACGCCACAAAAGCAGAAAATGCTTAAACGATCGTACAAAAAAGATCAATCTTCTGCTGAAAAAAACATTTTACTTTGTAAGAACAAAAATACGTTACATAGAACCAATATATTTATGCCGATGGCTCAAAATATTTTTCAAGAGGCAGAAAAAACAAACATAAATTGCATTAACTATATAACGTCAAATCTTAATCGTATAGAAAATAAATATCGACCCAAAACTGTCGGGTTAACGTTCTCAAAGATGAAAACTACTAATAATGAAGATTTATTAATTGCTCCAATGTACCAATCATTTTTTTGCAATCTTATTACGCCTGAGTTACGCAATAACGGCAATAGAAAAGGCATTAATATGAAAAATAAACTATATACCAGTTACAGCGAGCATATGGTGAAAATTGTAAATTATAACAGTGAAACGAGATTATTACAAATGTACCATCCTAAAATTTGTTATTTATGTTGTAGTACAGAAAAAAAAAATGACATGAAACGATCAATAAGTACCACAAGATATAGCAGATCTACCCAATGTGTATTCGACATAAAAAATAATAATTCACATTTGCATATTTCACAAAGTAAACACGATAATCTAAACAATGACCAACAATACAATGTTCGATATTCGTTTAAAGATATCAATTATATACCTATGCCTGAAAAGAGCTCTTGCTTAATAAAAACGTGCAAAGCAAAAGATAATAAACAATATCTGGGAGCTGAATGTGACTGTAAAATAAAATATTCCTGGCAAATTATAGGCACAAGTTCGCAAACTTCAAAAGTTTTGCTACATAATGTTCTAGAAGAAAATCAAATTCAATTTTGTAATCATAATAATAAACCTTCGACGTATAAATGCGAGATCAAATACTCTTGGCAAATTGTAGGTACTGGAACACAGGTTGCATTGCAAAATAGCAATGATACAGATTATTGGACCGGAGTTATATTTTCACCCAATATTCATCGAAATAAAAAAACGGTTATTAACGAGGGAAAGAAAAACACTTACGACGACATTGGATTGTGCGAATTACAAGCATGCAGAAAAAAATGTTTAATTTTAAATAATCAATGTATTCAGACACTTGCCGAGAAAAAAACTCAAACTGACATTCTTGACTGTAAAGTAAAATATTCATGGCAAGATTTAATTCTACAACATTTGTAAATTAAGCAAAATAGAAAATAATTATAATACACAACGTAGTTCTTGTGATAGATGTAATCGGGGCTGGTCGCGACAATTGGATTTTTGAAAGCTTTAAATATATACATATATAGGAAAAAGGTGCGATTAGCGCGACGTCCAGCGACGAACTAAACGAAGCACTCTACACGTGCAATGAAAATATTTCCATGAAATATTGAGAAATAACAAAGATAAGAGAATGCTATTACATACTTATTAGTACTTTTAAATATTTCCTCGTATATTACATACGATTATTACATTCGTATTTTTCTATTTTAAATTTGCAATGTCCTTATCGGTGTTAATTATCGTACAACGTTTTCTATTGCATAACCTGAAAATATGTATCATAATGTAATCGTTAAGTTGCACATTTTAAAATAAAGCGACATACGAGACATATAATCGCAGTAAGTACACACATTCTAATATATTTCATCTTCGTAATATATAAAATGAGAAAAATATCATTAGTCTTATTTTCGACCGTAAATTAGGGAAGTAAAGCATATCACCGTTCGAGTCCAATTAAGCCTGTATTAAGAAACATTAATATTTTTTTATCAACTTTAGATTATGTCGACAACTTACACAGCATTTATAACTGGAGTTGTAATAGCATCACTAACATGGATACTGAGCTTATACCTTTACTCGACGCTTTCTCATAATGAAGGAAATAAGAATATTTACTCGTCGTTACCTGCATCAAATTTCTTACAAGTTTTAACAAAGGCCAAAGCTTTTGATAAAGGTACCATAACAAATAAAATGTAATATTATATCTGATAGAGTTATCGACTCGTATAATATTCGGACAAAAATAAATTATATACGTATGTATGTATATATATACATACACACACACACACATCATATATACATATCTATACTTTAATAGGTATAAATAATTATGAAAACAGCAACAAGCTACTGCATCATTTACAAGCAGTTTCGCTTAAACCTTCTATAACGTTAGGCAATGGTAAGATTTTATATATATATATGTACTTGCGTCTTTATGTATAATTAAATTAAATACTTACATGAGATATAATTATGCTTAAGTCAGTATACGCGCGCGCGGTATGTGAACGCATCATGTATATAACTCATTAACGATTTATATTTTTCATTATATGCTACGAATTATATAAAAAAACTAACATGATACCACGAATTTCTTTAGGATTGGATACTTTAGGAATGGTGAGGAATTTGGAAGATCAACAAAAAAGAGATGAAGGATATAAAAATTATTCCTTTAATATCTTAGTATCGGATAATATTGGTTTTTACAGAGACATACCAGACACGAGAAATGAATTATGTCAAACGCAAAAGTATGCAAACGATTTGCCAAATGCTAGTATCGTTATTTGCTTCTACAATGAACATTATACAACACTCATGAGATCTTTGCAATCTTTGATCGTAAGAACACCAATGTCATTATTACATGAAATTATTTTAGTGAATGATTATAGCGAGAGTAATATGTTACATGAAAAAATAAAACGTTACATCGATAACCTTAATGGCAAAGTAAAATTATTTAAAACTGAAAGGAGAGAAGGATTGATTAGAGCAAGAATGTTTGGTGCAAGAAAGGCAACAGGGAACGTTTTAATATTTTTAGATAGTCACATTGAAGTAAATATAAAATGGATAGAACCTCTTCTTTCAAGAATAGCATATTCAAGGACTATTGTAGCCATGCCAGTTATCGATATTATAAACGCAGATACATTCCAATATACTGGGAGTCCTTTGGTCAGAGGAGGTTTTAATTGGGGACTGCATTTTAAATGGGACAATTTACCCATTGGTACATTAACCAATCACAAAGACTTTGTGAAACCTATCAAGTAAAAAGATTTTTCTTACAAATATACGTGATATTATATTATATTATTTTAAATAGATTGGCATTAACCAACAATTATTACCAATAGATCGCCAACTATGGCAGGAGGATTATTTGCTATTGACAAAACATACTTTATGGAATTAGGTGAATATGATCCTGGCATGGATATTTGGGGTGGTGAAAATCTAGAAATCTCCTTTAGAGTAAGATTAAAATATAGCAATGTATAATAGTTGATGCAAAAGAGCCAAAATTATACACGAATTACAAATACCTCTTTTTATTTCCAGATATGGATGTGTGGTGGAAGTATTGAACTTATACCATGTTCTAGAGTTGGTCATGTTTTCAGAAGACGCAGGCCATATGGTAGTAACGAACAATATGATACGATGCTAAAAAATTCTTTACGCGTTGCACATGTATGGATGGACGAATATAAAGATTATTTTTTAAAAAATGTTAAAAAAATAGATTATGGTGATATTTCTGATAGAATTGCTTTACGACAAAGATTAAACTGCAAAAGTTTTGCTTGGTATCTCAAAGTAGTTTACCCTGAATTAGCATTGCCGGATGATAATGAAAGTCAATTAAAGGACAAATGGTCAAAGTTAGAACAAAAACCGATGCAACCTTGGCATTCAAGAAAAAGAAATTACATTGATCAATATCAAATCAGACTTACTAATTCCACATTGTGCATCCAAAGTGAAAGAGATATCAAAACTAAAGGTTCGAAACTCATTTTAGCTCCTTGTTTAAGAATTAAATCACAGGTAAGAATTAGAAAGTAAGAACTTGAAATAAGTAAATGATCCAACATCAAGAACTGGATCTTCATTGTGTAATATTCAACAATAGCTTTTTTCGTATACATAGATGTGGTATGAAACGGCAAAAAATGAATTGATACTTGGGCAAGTGCTTTGTATGGAGGGAGGAGGGAAGGTACCAAAGCTTGGAAAGTGTCACGAGATGGGTGGAAATCAAGATTGGCGACATAAAAGCTCTGTAAGTATTTTTCTTTTCTTCTTTTTGCTTCTTTCATTTTTTTTCCCTCTTTTTTCTTCTTTCTCTCTCTCTCTCTCTTTTTTTTTAAATTTCTTATATACCATAGTAGATAATTAATATGTAATGAGAATACACACGTGGATTAATATTCAGAATGGTACACCTATTTACAATATGGCAATTGGTACATGCTTGGGAGCCTTAAGAGCAAGTAAAAAGGCAGAAATTATCATGGATTTATGTACCAAGTCTGATGTGTCGTCTATGTCTTGGGATCTTGTTCGTTCTAAAATAGGACAGAAAGCTATCAGATGACACATAAACGGTGTTTATAAAAGATATATATGAGGTCTGTAAGTTATAAATTATAAAGAAATGCAAATTACGATGTTTAAGAAATATCGTCACTCTATTTCTTACAGCATATCAAATCGTTTGCACGTAGCAAAAGAAGCGTTCCTGTCTATTTAACGGATTTTCGATTGAAACGATCGATAATTGATCCATCTTTCGTATCTATCGTAATTGATAAAAGAAGAAAAGGAAAAAGAAAGAAGAAAAAAAGAAAAAAAAAAAGGAAAAATCAGAAAAATCATTAAAAAATATGAACGAATTTTTTGTATGTGTATTGATAAGTTTTTTACAAAGTTTATTTCCGTTTCCAAAATATGATCAAACGTGCATGAAAGATATATTGCCTTTGCAAGCCCTTCTTTTACGATCTCTCGTAAACGACTTACGTTCAGTACCGATGCATACAAGTACCGACTAAAGTCGAATATTTTTCAATCTATTGAAAAATTCTACATTACAATTCGTTGTAATTAAACGGAATCATTTTTATAAATCGCGCTTTCATTCAATGACTTGTACATTTATTGTAATAAAGTGATGTAGAATCTTTTCTTTGATAAAGTTTTTTTTTGTTTTGTTTCTCCCCTCTTTATTAAGGTCACAAAGACTTACTGCAATACTTTTATATTGGAAAATCAGACCTCTTATATGTTTATTCCATAAATCTAAAACTTATTATGAATAAATTATTCTATTCTATATTTAATTTAGGTACTATTTTTTTTTTTTTTTTGTACAATTTTATAATAATAAAACTAGTTAAATCTTTTACATTATTAAAATCTATATAACAATATATTTTTTTTTTCATTTTATCTTTTATTTTATATATATTTGTTTTATACAAATTTAACACATTGAATGCAGCACTAATATTACATGACTGGTCCACAATGCCAACATGAATCTGTCATTGTACGATACATATTATTTTAAAATATTATTTACAACAGATAAGTTGAGATATACAATCATATTCAATAAATTTGTCTTACCTAGGGTCTTCACAACATTGTATTAACGATAATAGTATTGAAAAATTTATAAATATTCATATTTATTGTAATCATGTGATTTTACTGATCTTGGTGTAACCAGTTACCGGTGGTCCTTATGACGCTATAAACAAATTCAGTACCAATTGTTGGTGATTCCAATGGCATTCAATATGTTAATAACACATTTATGAATTGCCAAAGTTCTTACTTTGTAATAACAATAATTTCTCTAATTCTTTCCTATCGTTCAGTCTATGATTACCAACGCAAATTTCTAAAAATTGTTGTAAATTGGATGACTTGCTATTGGGACTATATAACAAAATCGTTAATGCATAACGCCAAATTAAATACTCAATTTCATTGGAATAATCTAATAAGTATGGAAATAAGTGTTGTATATGCTTCCAGTTTTGTTTACCTAAATGCGATCTAACCTCTAACATAAGTAAACTTTTGGAAAATCCTGTAAGAGATACATAATCCGATTTCTTTTGTAACGGCATGCTTGTACAACGATGTGTCATTTTGTGACTCTTATCGTTATCCTTATTATCCCAACTTCGCTTTCTATTATTTAACCTACTTTGTAGTAGTTCAACGGCTTTAACCTAATTTGTAAAAGTTCAAAAATCACAATACAATCGATTATAATATACTGTCTATTAATAACTATAAATAAATTATTGAATTCATAATTACCGTGCTTTCTTTCCCTGCCAAATACACACGAGATTTTGTCTTGCTTTTCTCTGTCATTTTGCGGATGTATTTCAAATATTATCTTTCTCGACAATTTTACAATAATTTCAAAAATTTATATAATAGAAAATATCATATCAGTTTTACAATCATTTCAAAAATTTATATAATAGAAAATATCATAACGATGAGAGTTCGTTGAATTTGTACTTTATCTATACGAATGAAAATTGCTAGCAAACGTAAGAAATGGCAACGACGTACACAAGGGACGATTACAAGATCGACTGATCTCATTCACGCGTATGGTTGCCGACTCCGTTGTCATATCGAGGAAAACAAGGGAAAAAATTGGATGTAGTGGGGGAATGTTTATTAGTAGCAGTAGTAGTAGCGTAGTGGGGTTAGTTAGATTAGGTTACGCAACGACGTATCATGAGGTGTATGTCACGTGATACAAGTCGTAGAGTAGAACAATAATGGCGGAGAGGTAATGTGACACACGTATTTCCTTACGAGAGATTACTCCCGGCAACGCTGATCGCAGAAAACTTTTAAAATTAATTATTAGGTGGCGCTTTAAGCGTCATGGATTTTGCCTCCTTATCTTACTTTCCCTTAACCTCCGCTAATTTGTGTTACATGTTTCTTATCACATGATATCTATTTGCGTTCGTTACTAGTTTCTCCGCTGTGACTCCGATCGATCTCTATATAATTGAAAATTTTCATATTTGCGATCTAATATCGTCGCGAGATGGCAAGTACGTTCTTATACTTTGCTTATGGCAGCAATTTGTTAACGAAAAGAATTCACTTCAATAATCCAACAGCCGTGCGAAAGGACATTGGTCGTTTAAAAGTAAATTGAGCATATACATTGTTCTCTTTACGTTTCTTTCTATACGTCTATATGCATATAAACAATATGTATAAACATTTCAGAGGATAGTTTAGTAGTTGTTACTATTTTTACAAACATTCTAGAATTACAGACTTGATTTTATAACATACACAAAAAGATGGGGTGGAGCAGCAGCAACGATAGTTCCTACAGAAAACTGTTCTGTATGGGGTGCAGTTTGGGAATTAGATAAATGTAATCTTTCTACGTTGGATTGTCAAGAGGGTGTTATGGATAATATATATTTTCCATTGATAGTTAATATTGAAACTCCCAATGGTGCTATTTTAGAATGTAGAGTATACCAACAATGTAATATTCCGGCAAACTATATAAAACCAATGTTCCTGCCAATAGAAAGACGACCATCGCCTCTTTATTTGTATGTATTATTTTATGACATTGACTTTGATTTTATCATTTACCGTAACTTATTTCTATATATATTCTATTATTTTAGAGAAACAATTATTAAAGGTGCCCAAGAAAGTCAACTTCCTGATAGTTACATACAATTTTTAAAGATGATATCGCACAATGGATTTAAGGGAAAATGTGAAATTAGGTAAGACAACTGACTTACTTTCACAAGATACTAGACACACTTTCACTATATAATTATCCATAAACTTATTAATCTGCTAATAACATTCAGGGTCACAACAATCAAACGAGCTTGTTTTTATATTGTATTCTTACTTTTCATATTATTTTATGATTTCCTTTCCTTTTTTTTTTTTTTTTTTATCACGAACTCTAAATGATTATGAAATTTGTTGGCGTTACAATCATTTTTAAACAATTTAAATATCTTTTATCTTTTATATTACATTATAATAAAAATCTATCAGAATGGTATTAGCCTTATTTAAGCTATAACTTTCTCTATTATATTTTCTCTACTAATATACAAATTTACATCACAGCTTATCCTTGAAAGAAGCTTAACATCTGTGATTCTACACCTTTGTGTAAAGTTTTGAGGATTCGTTCGGCCATCGATAATTCTGAAGCTTCCTGCAGAATTAGCTTAACTAAGGTATAACAGGGAATTTTTATTTTCACGAAAATCTATTTATCTTTGTAATATTGGAAATAATGGATAAGGATATGCATACATGCATATGTACATACATACATGCATACATATACATATATATATATACATATATGTATATATATATTTATAAAATCTATGTTATAACATTCTGCATGCGTGCGTGCGTGCGTGCGTGCGTGTTTATATAAACATATAGTAAAAAATAAACAATAAACTTAATTAAAGTATCACTGCTGTCTCATAATTCATATTTATTTCAGACCACTTTTTTGCTAATACATCTTTGTTCCAAGAGTAAACATCTAATAATGGAGCAAAGAATGGAATCAATGGTGCAAGCATCATTATTTGCACCATTAATATCTATTCTTATCTATTATTTTTTAATTTTAAATATAGCATATATACTTTTTATACATTAAGTTAAAATATTATAAACACAATTTATTATTATTACCTATACATTCAATTATTGTAATAAACCTTTTATTTCGTTAACAAACTCATTCATACGTCTTTGCATTCAAGATATTGCAATGCAATAGCATTACGATTAAAGAGTATTAACATGCTATATAATATTTTTGTAATGGCAAACATTCTTTCGTTTTAACGAATTCTTTAAGAATTATTCATATAAGATCTGAACAATTTTTTATAGAAATATGTCAATAAAGATAAATAAAAATATGATTCTAAGTATGTATATATAATAATTATTTTTATAAAAAGAATGTTGCTAAAAAATATAAATCTTACCATACACAATAATAGCCTGTATATATTTTATATCAGAAAATGTTATACTCTGATGTACTCATATTAATGAATGTGACACATTATTTTAAAACAATATTAATAATCTAAGCGTATCTACATCATTATTATTAGATAAATGAAAAATTTTTTATAATACTTGTCCTTTGTAACTCATAATTAATTGAAATAATTTTAAAAAATCCCGCCATTTTTACTTAAAGTCTTTCCCTCTAGTATATATCCGGATAAATAGTAAAATCAAATAAAAAGATATTATTGAGAAAATATGAAATGATGATCTCTGAGTTTAAAAAATGATGGGCCAAATAAAATGATTCATGCGATTAAAATATTTTCTTGTAAGAGTAACCGAACAACGAAGCGACAAATCCGTGGAAATACGACTGGGTTCGAGGCTTCATATAAATACAGCCATATTCTTCAAATTACCGGCAGTCATTGCGAGAATCTTGTGATGTAGAGTTCTTCGATCAACAAGAAAAAGTATTGAGAAAGCATTCACTTTGGCCGAGAATGCCGGTGAAAGTCGATGTAATTCCACCGCCGCCTGCTAATTCGAAGCAGCCGGGTGTTACAAAATCGTTGCTTTACAACGGTTCGCGCTTTCAGGGATCGCAAAAATCCAAGGGCAATAGTTACGACGTTGAAGTTGTTTTACAGGTTAGTTCTTCATCTTTTTGGAAATTACACGACAAATTTATCGAGACTTTATTATGCGCCTTTAAAAATTTATTTTATTCGTGACCTTGTTATTCTATCCTTTCTCCCATCGTAATTTAGCACCTCGTTTCTAAATGGCAAATTGAATGAGAATATCGTTAATAATTAGTAATACATGAATTCTTTGGAGCAATCTCATATTAATACGTTCAATATATTCTGTTTTTGGTATATCATTTCAAAACATTGTTATTCTAGTATCTCCTTGAGATATATCTATTACTTTTATGACGTCAATTGTTTTATTACCCAATATTGATCGTACTAGAACATGTTATATTTCAAATATTTACTTTTACTCACAAATAATATTATTACTCTATAAGATTTATGAGAAATCCAGCCAATGATTTATTTGAAATTTTATGATTTCATATAAACTTAAATCTGATTTATGTTTTAGCATGTAGATGAGGAAAACAGCTACTTATGTGGTTATCTAAAAATAAAAGGTCTTACAGAAGAATTTCCTACATTAACTACATTCTTTGATGGTGAAATTATTTCCAAAAAATATCCATTTTTAACCCGTAAATGGGACGCGGATGAAGATGTTGACAAGAAACATTGGGTTTGTTTTTCTTCACACACACACACACACGCGCGCGCGCGCGCGCACCATCCATATCCTTCTTATCATATGATCTTAACACAAATTTACTAAGTATAATCATAAATTTAGTCCATTTCTTAATTTTCAGAGTAAATTTGAATCTTTCTGTCAATACGCTAAAACTTTTAACTCCGACACATTTGATTACGAAGCATTGAAAGGGACAGACTTCGTATTTATGAGATGGAAGGAACATTTTTTAGTTCCTGACCATACTATCAAAGATATTAACGGAGCTTCATTTGCAGGCTTTTATTATATTTGCTTCCAAAAGTCTGCTGCAACGATTGAAGGTTTTTATTATCATCGAAGTTCTGAATGGTAAATTGATATTATATTTATATATGAATACTTTTATACATTTTAGTTCTATTATAACAAATGTCTCGCTATAATGAAACTATGAAATAAAATATGTATGTACTTTCGTAAGATCGATCAAGGTCTCAGATTTTCACTGTTGTATAATATAATTTAATGAAAAGCATTATACGTTTATACATATGTTATTAATTTAATGAACATTTCTATTATTAGATTATTTATTATCATTTTAGGTATCAATCATTGAATTTAAGGCACGTTCCAGAACACAGTATACAAATCTATGAATTCAGGTGAAATCCATGCTTTTCCTATATTGTCTCTCTAAATTCATATTTTCTCTGTCCCAGCATACAGATCTCATAAAAGTCCTTGGTCTTAAAATTCTCTTCATATTTGTATAAGATATCCGTTCATTTTATATTTAAGGATGAAAATCTGGTTAAATTTGAGTTATGTCCACTATATATCTCTACTACTACTACTACACACACACATACATACACACGATACTTTTTATTTCTGACATATAATATATGGTATGTACCATATTGGTCGGTATATCCAACATTTTTGATCATAACTATAAATTTGACGAGTAGAGTGCCTCAATGAGAGATATTTAATTAGAACAATTATTTATATAAATATTCATTGTGTAAGGCACATTATTAAAATAAATTAATTGATACTTTTTGTCAATTAAAACCGTTGTTGTTGATTATTTGATATTCATATATTCTACAACGAAGACTAACTTCTTTGTCATTGTTACATGAAACAATCTCATAAGATTCTGGTATGTTTATTGTTATTTAATCTACCCTTTTGAAACTTTTAAAAACAGAATTAAATGATAAGAAAATAATAATACAATATATATTATATTATTACCGATATTTAGAATTACATAGAATACCTATTGTGCAGTTTGGTTTTTATTGTAAGTGATTTTATCTTATCCCTTTTAAATGTTAAAATTTCGTAACTTCGTAAATGAATGCTAATTAATGTAGAAACATAGAATGTCACTTGCACAATATGATAATTATATCACTATATTATATGTCTCTATTGAAATATCTTATTTTTTAATAAATTCTATATTATTCTTTCCTCTTTTTCAGCAAAAAAAATCTGTTATTCATTATTTTAAGGATATTTATGAGATCTGCTTGCTTAAATAGTTATGAACATATTGCAGTGAAAATGTTATATTTGAATTGTATTTGAACATCTAATGTGTGAAGTAGCCAAGAGAAAATTTACGTAATAACACAAGAGAGAATTTAATTTCAGTAATTCAAAACATCCATGCATATGATTATTAGAATTTGTTTCGATTCGTAGTTTATTGATATAAGAATGGTATGATGAGAAGGAAAAGGGAAACAAAACAAAAAAGATATACACACACACTCACACACATACATATACATACACATGTACGTACATATGTATGGATATGTATATGTATATATATTAAAATCTTTAAATGTGTCAATGAAAAAAGGGTGTATGCATCTGTATTACAATGTTGATTAAATACTTCAATCATAATGCAGACAGTGATAGAACATTTCTTTTATTATCAAAATGAAATACTAACCAATGCTATTAACGTTCTTTTTCCTTTATAGTTTGCATAAAAAACCTTGATAATTAGTAATGTTTTTTGTAAAATATTTCTCTTTTGTTACATTTGAAATTACAAACATATAACAAAATTTCTAATTACTTGTTACTCTTTAAAAAATGTTTTTAGAAAAAACTATCAAATATCTTCAGGCATTTTCCAATTACAAAAACACTATATAATCATACTTGTTAAAAATCTGCAATTATTTTATCATCATCAATGTGTCATTACATGTGCCTTTTAATTGGAAAATGCCTCTTTTATCTTATATTCTTCCACTTTTTAAAATTCTTTTGAAATATCATTTTTCAATATAAAAATTCCCATTTTAGGCACAACCACGGGAAGTGTCTTACTCTTTATGATTGTATTCAAAAGGTGTATTTTTCAAAAGTAGCAATAACAAGTTGTATTATGTATATGTAATATGGCAGATATTTGTTTTTAAAAAAAAATCTATATTAGAATCAATAGGTAATTAGAAAATCAATAAGTTTCAAAAATGTACACATTAAATCATTTTGTGTTATTATTTCTAAATACTTTATTATTGTTACTGTATTATTTTTTTTTTTTTTTTTATTTATAGCGTGTACTGTTGAAAACGAATATATCCCAAAAATATTAGACCCGTATCGATCTTATTTGACATAGTTATTTTTATTTAAATATTAAAACTATTTTTATTATTTTTTATATATTTATTTTATATACATATGTATGTATGTATGTATGTATGTATGTATGTATGTATGTATATATACGCGCGCCCGCGCACGCATACGCATCTTTTTTCTTTTTCTTCTATACAAAATCAAAATTTACACATGGGATAATATATATCAATAAAAATACGTAGAAAATCTTTCAATTTTTCCGTTATTAGATTAATATTTTATCAATTTTTTTCTAGTTTTACGTACAATAGATATATGGATACTCCTTGTATCTAAGTGATTATTGCATACGCTTTTAAAAAGTAACATCGTAAATCACCTATAAGGTGCGAATTGAATAGATTAATATCACATGTCAGTAAGATTAGTATGATAAAAAAATGATTTATTTAAATATTTGTATTTTATAAAATTGATGTGTAATTTGTTTCAAAGCTTTTAATTTAATTTAAGCAATTTATGTTTAAACACACAGAAAATATTGTTTTGTATTATAATTGTTTTAGTATTCTTTGTGTGAGAATTGCGATATTAAATCAAACAATCAAAAATTAAAAATAATTCGATCGATAAAAATCCGTATACGTAGACGTAGTGCTACAATTTCATTGTTAAACAAAATAATTCCAATTAACGCTATTACATAAACAAAAATTAGTACCTAGCATAATAGTAGAAAATTATAATTTTTTAAATGTATAACAGAGTGTTATGTGGATTATTCCGATGTAAAATTACCCATAATTTTCACAAAAATTTAATAAAAATACATCTTAAAAATTAATTTATTATTTATAATCGCTTATATTATATTATTTTATTAAATAAATACTCTACACACAGACGTTTCTATTAAATTTTTTAATTTTATGAGTAATCGTAATCTTGTAAAGTTTCTTTTTTATTTCATATTATTCCATACATCATATCAAATAATGTATATATGTAAATAAAAATCATAGTGACATCATTTCTTTCTTCCTTTTACATATTGCATTCGATCGATCACCATCGCCAAGAGATGCAGACTGGTTTTTTCCTTGTCTTGGAATAAGATTTCTTTTAGGTCTAGTACTTCGTTTCCGCTTTGATATTTTCGTTTGTTTTCTTATTCGATCGTTTATCTTCTTTTGTTTCTTATCCGAAATCATTTTTCCTATTTTCCTCTTCTGTCTGACACTACCCTATTGTAAAATAATTTACAATTCAGCATATATATATATATATACACACACGCACATACATACACGCACACGCGCGCGCACGACACATACGTGATATAAGGCATAATATATAAATAATTATTTTTATCACATATCATTACATTTGAACAAATTTTGCAAAGACAAGAAATATCACTTGGTGATGTAGTTGATGTTTTATGTAATACTGCTTCAAATCCTAAAAACTTAGTATCAAAATTGATTTTAGCCTTGATAACATCAGCAAACGAATTATTAATTCCAAGCAAATGAGTATGAAAGTGGTTTCCTTCTTTTCTTAAAACATTTGAGTTCGTATAGTTTAGTAACGAGAGATCGAGCGTTTCTGCAATTGGCTTGCACATTGATATTTGACTCGCAGTTATATCTGGGCAGTACCTTGGTACATCTTGTTTTTCCGAGATTGATAGATTAGATTGCTTATTTTGTAGGAGCACTGTAAAAATTTATGTTAATTTGTATAATTAAATATATTTTCAGAAAATTATAGCTCTCGATATAAGTTCTTCTGTTTGCTTGCCAATGAAATCGTTAAGTTGCTCCAAAAAAGATTTATTGCATGAAAGTAAGTTTTGAAAGGTTTCATCCAAGATTTTTTCAGAAAAAAATGTTCTAGCTAATATGGATTCTTCCCAAGGTTCGTGTATAACAGTTTTTGAGCTAAATATTTTCCATTGTTGATGCGAAACTTTGGCTTGACATTCTAAAGCACAGTCTTCCAACTGCGTACTTATGGATTTTAATAATTCATTTACTTTTTTCAATTGTGGAGGTACAGGATCGTATTCTTGAGTAGACAAGCGTGAAATACTCTCTTCGTCGACGCGTCCTTCTTCGAGCATAGACATGATTAAATATTACTTTAATGACAGCATGAATTGTTATTAAATATTAAGTAAAAGTATTAAGTTGATTTACTAATGCTGAATCAATTTAAATGCACAGCATTGTTTTTTATATGTCACACATTTATGGAATGAAATACACATAAAAATTAGAATCTATTAGAGATAAAATGTTTGTTAGAAATCATAACTCTGTACGTTAAACAAATGAAGTAGTTGTTATGGAAAGCAATTGTTATTACATATTATACTCAATTAATCATATCGAAAAAGATTCTTTCAACAAGTCTCTGAAAATAAAAGGAACATCATTTACATATTCTATAACTTTGATGCAAAATATAATATAACAATGAACGTACGAAACTTTTACGTGCAATATTAAAGTTACTATTATATAATTATACAGTATTATATATATGCGTATATATTTATATATATATATGTGTGTGTATGCATATGTATGTACGTATGTAGCTATGACGTACGTACGTACGTATGCATGTATGCATGTATATACGTGTGTATATCATGCAAGAGAGCATGTTGAAAGAAATAATAAAATTTGTCAAATAATGTTTAAAAAAAAAAAAAAAAAAAGAAAAAGTTCATTTTTAAATGGATGCACTAAAGTTGTTTATCATTGCTCTGGGTTGCGTTCTATTTTATTAAAACACTTTTAACGAGGGAAAGTGAAATGTTTGAACATTTTTCGTAAAATGCTCAATTAAGCACAGTTTTATTAAACTATTAACATTGCTTTGATAATTACGCATATAAATGTTTATGCATTTTATTTATTTATACATTTTTATTTAAAAATAAAAATAGAAAAGAGGCAAAATACAATTATCAAGTTTGAAGATATATTTGTTTTATACAGCATTGATGTTCAATGAGGGACTTCCTTTTAACATAAACAAAGAATAGGATTTTGTTCATGATCACACATTTTTTTTTTGTTTCTTCATGGCCCCTCTCATTAAATATTTTCAGTACTACCAATGATTTATTATTCTAGAACCAAAATATATACAATAATAATACAGTCAACTCTATTTTATCGATTTACAACGATATAATTCTTTTACAAATACGTTTTTACATTTGAAGGAATAGCGATCTTTGAGATTGGGAAAATAATATATTCTTTAAACAGTTCATGTATTAGGTATGTCTGTTGTATAAATTTATATATCACTAGTTTTATTACAATCTCCCAGACAATGAAACACAAAAAATGTTTATTTATATATAAAATAATGTTAAATCATATAGTCATTTTATATACATAGATAATTTAGTTAAATCCTATATAGTATAAATATATTTCACACTATGTCCTAGAATAAAAAAATTGTCAAGAAAAAAATACAATGTACACATTGCTGCTAAAACAACATTTTTTAAATCGATCTTCTTTCAATATTTTAATGCCTCTGGTAAAACTATTATTCTGTCAATTCATTAACATAATGATGAAATATGATGTTAGATTATTAAATATTTATGGTCAAAATCAGTTATTAGAATGAAAAATCATGCATAAATAATAGAGATACAATATGATTATGCACAAATATTGCAATTTTTAAAAAATACGTATAGTTTACATCAATACTATTTATCAAAAGTATGTTGCAGTTATACATAGAGAGAATATATTTAAAATTATTATTAAAAAAATTTTCTTTTTAACAATATATTTCTATATATTAGGTATCCTTTATAATGATATTATTTCGTCTTAACAAAAGTTCTATGCAGAGATGTTTTTCTGAAAAAGTAAATTTCATATCAACAGCCAAAAGTACAATAAAATCGACGTTAATAAAATATAGATATACTTGAAGTCTGTGCATTGTTATACATACTGTTTTGTCTCGCACATATCTCATTTCATTATCAAAAACCACTTGTATTTAATGATCGGCATCATAAAAAGACGTATTTAATTATATCAATTATTTTTTAGCAGATGTCAAAATTCGTCTCAGGTTTGTCTAACAAATGGCACCGATATAATTACTCGCAATACACTGCCGTTATTTAAGCTCGATGTTATCATTATAGATATTTTGGTAAACCACAAACTTGAGGAAACATGGTGTATAAGACACCAAAACCATTTTTTTTGTACGAATAACAATAGTAATAACATTAAAATGAGGTCTTTGATCTCTTAAATTGTTTTTACCCAAGAGATATCCCATCAATGATGTATTTATATCTCATTCTGCACAAAGTTACATTGCCATATTCTTAATCAGAACAGGGTATGTAATGTAACAGGAATGGAAGAACTTTGATATCACGTTGCATGTTTAAACATAACTGCAACCTGAGCTTTAATCTCAAGATATTGTACAGGAATTACGACCTACACAACTTGTCCGAGAATCTGTCATACTACCAGGAGAGTTGCCCGGTGTGGATAGTCCATTATGGCCCACTCCAACAAAACGTAATTTCCTTTGATGCGAACTTAAGCTTTTACTAGTGCTACGCATGCGAGTGCCATTATACCGATGTTGCGAGGTTGTAGTCATTGCATATGATTTCAAATGTGATTTAATAGACTTAGGCAATGGAAGTTGATCGATTCCATATACCGTTGTTCTTGCAACTATTGCACGGCATGCGAGTTCTTGAAGACTGGGAACTATGACGAAGAAAATATATTATTTTAAGCGCAAAATTACTACTAAGCGCAATGTAGCGGAGATACGTTATAAGGAATAAAAGTAATACCTTTATTCGATCTCCACAACCTCTCCATGCCATTACGATGTAAGGCCATACGAGAAAGTTCTGAAAAACTTTCTCGTATATTGAAATCGCATAGAGGTGACACTTCAAAAAATGCCATTCGATTTTTAGCTGCATATGCCTCCGCGTCTCGTTCTCCCACTTGTCTTTTAAATGCCAAATGAAGCCGATTGCCGACCAATATTTTTGGTATACCTGGTGCATGCTATAACGATTGAACTATATATATATATATAAACCAGACATAAGAGCATGCTAGCCTGACGCAAATGTTAATTTACAACGTTAATCTTATTTAATAAGCTTTTAATATTATACATATACATATATATATATATATATATACCTCTTCGACTTCCTTTAACCATCTATCGATACCATCGAAGGACCATCTATTGGTAATATCATAAACCAAAAGTATGCCTTGCGCTCCACGCGAATAAGACCTGATAATTGTACAAAATCTACCTTGTCCAGATGTATCCCATAATTGCAATTTTACTCTTTTCCCATCCAGCAGGATAGTAGTAGTTTTATATGCTAAAAGTAACAATTGTCAATATGAAATAACACTGGACACGTAGATATGACAAGAGGTTAGGCCAAAAGAAAAGAAGTAAAGGAAGCTGTTAGAATTATCGAAATCTGTGTCAAAATGATAAAATAAATACCACTGCCACTGCAAAACGGTGATTCGGCGGCACCGTCTTCCAGACCACTTAGTATTTCTTGTTTGCCAACATCGCTGTCACCGACCAACAAGAACTTTAACAAGTAATCGTACTGCTTTTCTTGACGAGGCTTAGCAGTGCTGGCCTCACCTGCAGCCATAATATCTTTGTATTATAAATCCTGAGCATACTGCAGAAGGCCCTCTGAGCAATGCTCGCCCCTTTTACGTTTCTCGTACTTATATTGCGAAAAATAAGACACTAGATTAATGATTTCGTTTTTATACTCTTACAATATTGACATCTCGTGTTTTTGTTTGTTTTTTTCCAACACGCCGTCCAAGTTCGAGTTTATTACATCTATCCCGCCGTTGACTGTTTCGAATTCCCAAAAGAAATCATAACAAAACAAGACAGGGAAATCCACATTGTACATAGCCTTTTATTATTCCCCTTTTCCACCCCGTTGTCTGCTTTAGTTGTGAGATGCCATGCTATTAGAAAATTTTTCTACAGTTCGTAACATGTTCGTAAATAAGCCATTCTATCGTAACTTCTCTATCTAAATTTGAAATAGATAGTTGTAAAGTACACATGACGTCGACGACAACGATTGGTCGATATGCCTCATTTTGTCTCGTCTCTATATATTCACGTTCGAGATATCGTTAAATGCGGATTATGCTTTATTTCTCTATAGTTTTATATGCAGTCATATGTGGCGAATACGTTCCTACGCATACCGGCGCGCGCGCGCGCAAATATGTGTGTGCGTGCGCGTGTGTATGTGTGTGTATGTATATATATATATATATATATATACCTATGTATACATATATACGCATAGTGCATACATATCTAAATATCTAATATAGTACATCCGAGTTCATACAGGCGCACAGGGAACCAATAAATAGCCGCGTTTGTGTAAAATTGACCGGATTAATAACTTGGCAAATGTTGTTTTTTTAACGTAGATAATAATATTTTATTTAACAATGGGTATATTAGAAAAAATATCTGAGATTGAAAAGGAAATCGCAAGAACGCAAAAAAATAAAGGTTTGTCTTTTACTTGTCAAATCAAATTTCGATGTTCTCCTTCTAACCGTATTTTTTAAATCCATGTATTTTCTCGTCTTTGTACTTTCATATTTCGATTAATATTTCGTATCAATAAAAGTTATAATTAATAACAGTAATGAATTATATTTGTAGCAACGGAATACCATTTAGGGCTTTTGAAGGCAAAATTAGCGAAATATAGATCACAACTACTAGAGCCTGCAAAGAAGTCGGAGAAGGGAGAAGGTTTTGATGTATTGAAATCGGGCGATGCAAGAGTAGCATTAATCGGCTTTCCATCTGTGGGAAAATCTACGTTATTAAGTACATTAACGCATACGGAGTCTGAAGCTGCATCGTACGAATTTACTACTTTAACTTGTATTCCTGGAGTTATAGAATATAAAGGTGCAAATATCCAATTGCTCGATTTACCAGGTATAATTGAGGGAGCTGCACAGGTAAAAATCAATTATTACTTCAATGAACTTTACGTAGAATATAATTCATACGATACATGTACAATATATTTTCAGGGTAAAGGAAGAGGTAGACAAGTTATAGCTGTCGCTAGAACGGCGGATTTAGTATTAATGATGCTGGACGCGACAAAACAAGACGTACAACGACAACTTTTAGAAAAAGAATTGGAATCTGTTGGCATACGACTTAATAAGAAAAAACCTAATATATATTTCAAGATTAAAAAGGGAGGTGGATTGGCTTTTAATTCGACGTGTCCATTGACCAAAGTCGATGAAAAATTAGTTCAAATGATATTACATGAATATAAAATTTTTAACGCGGAAGTATTATTTCGGGAGGACTGTAGCGCGGATGAATTGATTGATGTTATTAATGCAAATAGAGTATATCTACCGTGTCTTTATGTATATAATAAAATAGATCAAATATCGATAGAAGAGGTAGATAGGATCGCAAGACAACCGAACAGTGTCGTAGTAAGGTAAACTATTGTCAAAACTTCTTAATCGCGTTCTATTTTTCTACGATTAACGCGTACACGTTATTTCTCCAGTTGTAATATGAAGTTAAATCTTGATTTCTTACTGGAAACCCTTTGGGAATATTTATCTCTCATAAGAGTATACACAAAGAAACCAGGCCAGCCGCCTGATTTTGATGACGGACTGATACTGAGAAAAGGCGTCACGGTAGAACACGTTTGTCATTCTATTCATCGTACGCTCGCTCAACAATTCAAATATGCTCTCGTTTGGGTAAGTGTACGGTTTGACGTAAAAATAACCTATATACATTTGACTAAAATATATTTTCTTGTGCAGGGTACAAGTACTAAGTATTCACCCCAAAGGGTAGGATTGCAACATATTATGCACGACGAAGATGTTATACAAATTGTTAAAAAGTAAATTTAAATTAGAGTACTATTAAAAGAAAAGAAGAAAAACTAAAGAACGGGAAAGAAAATTATTATAAACGCCAATACATTTCTCATTTCATTCGATCGATTCTCATCGATTCATATCTTTTATTTGCATTGAGAGAAATATTCTTCGCGGTTCATTTTTATCACCATCCTTGAAGAATTAATCTAATGTATACGATCGAAACATTATAGAGACTTTTGTTTTGAAAAACACTATAATAAAATTGTTGTACATCAAGATTTTTTTAATAATAACCGATAATGGGGCTCGTTGAGAATATACGACTTTTTGCTCCACACTGTTTTGTATTTCAAAGACGAAATGAAAATGTTTTCGTTCGTCGAAATAACGCTAAATCCGAGTTGTCATTTACAACGGGCGCGTATCACTGAATAAATATTATTTTTAAATGATAATAAAATAAAAAAAAAGTTACAATTATTTTCAAACGCCCATATACATGTTATCGATACAATATTTATAGATATATAGCCAATAAGAGATCTTCGTAATTACTTACCACTGACGCGTTGAACACATTTCCACCTTTTGAGGATAAAAATAGAAACGACGTTTAGTAATGATATCACTACCTTCCAAATCGTTCTTTGGACAAGAACCTTGTAAGGTATTAAAAGGGGATGTCGAAGGTACGAAAAAGTAAAAAATCTTCACCAGAATTGATACAATCGAACTGGTTGATAATTAATTGAAACAAAAGATTCGCGAAAATAAACTACGATAAATTTCAAAATAATATACTTTTCAGTCGAATTTTTTATTGTAACAATATTGTAAATATTGAAATTGCTTTTTTTACGTCCGGTATAGAGTTACACGAAGCTTGAATAAAAATCGTTGTACATATTTAAAATTCATTATCGAAGGACAAAATACATATTTATGCGATTTATTTTATTGACTAAAAGCTATAAATCATTATAAGTTTCTTTCTATTTCGATCGTTATTCGTAATTGTTCACATAGCCGCATCACATTCGCCGTAATGTTCTATTGAAATTGTACGACTAATGTCGGAATGAAAAAAACGTGACGGAGAAAAATCTTATAGCAAGATGAAAAAAATTCGGATAGGAGAACTCGTATTGTTCGCAATATGTACAAATTAATGATACTAATTTTGGCACGTATTGCGTATCAAAAGGCAAATTAGAAGAAAGTAAAATCGTGAAGTGAATGAATCGTGATTGTAGAGGATGTTCTGCTTGACATGTAACTTTATTGATTAAACCATTGAGTTACAATAACAACAACAACAACAACAACAACAACGAAAATAACAATAACGATAATAATATAACAAAGGAATACCCAACCAGCAGAAATACACTGTACAGAGAGACGCAAGGATTAAAATCTGTTTCAGTTTATGCTACTTTTCTATTTTTTTTTTTTTTTACATCCTTTTATAGAGATTAGATATTAGAAGTATCCGCGTTAGTTCGCACCCTTTGATCGTTGAAGCATAAACCTTTTTTTAAAAAGAAAACAACAATTCCATCGAGGCACATGCGACGTCGAATACTCTTACCACCTACCGGCCTATGTCCGTCCTGTGTTTCTTTTCTTACAGACGTTAAGTTCGCTCTGATTGGCCCATTTCAGTAAGTTGTATTCACACATTTGCGCAACATTTTAAAGATATTTGTTCAACTAACCAACATGTTGTGTTAGAACTTTATAACAACTTTAATAATTATTTCATTAATAATTAATCGGAAAAAATAATTAAATCCTACAAGAATGATTATAAAATATTGTTATTGTTATTGATCACGCCACAAGAAAATGTCGTTGTAAACTGTCTTGCACGAAAATCTACAGCTCTGCGATAATTCTACATAGAAACAATTACATCATGATTAAACTAGGTATTGTGTCGTGGCGCCAAAAAATCGTAGACGTTCGCGCGCGCGAAGTTGCGATTAATAATATTTAGAATAATTTTAACGAAACAATAGATTTTTAATGTGCTCTTAGTGATGAAAGATGAAGGATCTTACCCATTATTTTCCAGATAATATAAAATCCCCGACCACGTCTAAATTGAATGTTAGACTAAAGGATGAATCGGAATACACCTCTAGAAAAAAACGTACTCGTGTTAAAATCAAGATATCTCGTACAAATTCTAAAAGTAGGGTATGTAATATCGTTGAAAATAAAAATGATTTAATTGATAAAACTCCGAGCCCATTTACTAAGTCGTTCGAAGAAGACAAAGGAGCTGCACACGATGGAACTCTGAATAAAACTTCCGAAATATCTATCACAGAGCCCAGTGAGTTAGAGCACGGAGACAATATTGGAGAAAGGAAACAACAAGTATTTAGAAAAGTTAATTTAAATTATATGTTTATAGAATCGGATAACGAGTCTGAAATGTTAGGAACTAAGGTAAATAGTAAACTTTCTTTAAAGAAATCTTTTGATAAACAAATTTCAAATAAGGATCGAATGGAATGTAATTTAAAAGATTGCAACGAATTAAAATTTAACGCTGCGCAAAGAAGTAATAACGAAATCAATAAAAAATTAATAGAAGCTGATATCGTTTATAAGCTTATTAACGAACGTAAAGAATCAAATGCATTTAAAGTTCTTATGAGTCAAAATAAACCTATACGTTATATTTCATCTGTACACTCTTTATTGGAAAACGATATTTCTACCGAATCGATAAAAGATAAGAATAAAGAAAAATCAAAATGTTGCCAGGATAAATTATTAACTATGGAAAACGTAAAGAATAATTCAAAGAGGAAACGCGATGACAAGAAAGATGTCAACAAAATAGAAGAAATACCAGGAAAACGTGTGAAACTTTTTAAAGAAAATACAAAGAGGGATAATAATTCTACAATTAATAGAGAGAAAAATACTTCAAATAATTTATTACATTTTTTCAGGTAATTGTAGATAAATAAGTCTAAATGATATATTAAATTCAATAAATTTTTAAGATAATTATTATAAGAGAGACAAACGCTTTATTTAATATTTTATTTAAATCTTTTTTTCTTTCTCTCTCATTCTATTACTTGTAAAGCAAATCAACGATAGGACTAGAGCAAGAAGATAAAATAGAAGTAAATGTGTCAACAACTATAGTAGTAAAAGCTGATGTACACAGGTCGGAAATACCTACAGCGCTAACTGATACAGCAGAAACTAAATCAGGTTTTGAACATAGGATAAAGGCCGATAAATCAGAAATGGAATATTCGAGTATAGATAAAATAGATTTAATAACGTCGGAAGGAACAAAACAAGATCCAAGCATAGAAGAAAATTCACAATTGCTGCAACGCAATAAGCCTAGATGGTCTTTAAGAATTAAAATGCAGTCTCCGAAAGATAAGGAATCTTTATCTGGTAAGATATATTAATTTCATATAATATTATCTAATATAACGCGTACATTACGCGTGAACGTTCAAAATTACAAATACATTTCTTGATATTGCTGATTGTCAATGATGAAATATTAATATTAGAGTCTCCCAAGTAATTTTTGGTCGACGGCAATGATTTATGGCACTTTGATCTCTGACTATTGCCGCATTAATAATCGATTTCTATGAATATGCCGCCTTGCGTTATTAAATGCATTTTGCTTTTAAATATAGATAGCAATGAAGAAGGGATATATTTTTCAAGAAGTAAAATAAAATATGACATGGAAGAAAGGAAACGATCTAAGAAGTCACACGATAATACTTTTACCGAAAAGAGGTATAGAAATGAACATGCAAGATTAGATTCGGAAAGGAATGGTCGAAGAAATAAATCTGATACAGTGGCCGCTTCTCTTAACAATGCAATACAGGAAGACTTTACCGATGATATTATACTTGAAAGAGAAAGAAAACAATTAAGGCATATAAAAAATGTAGAAAAATGTAAAAATTGCAATAACAATGAAATTGATATTAATATGAAGAACGTTTCCAAGGAATTACAAATTATAGATGATCGTGTTTTAGAAAAAAAATCGCATAAAAAACTTGCACCTCTTTTTATTAAACAATCTAAAGCAAATGCTATAAATGTGGCAACAAAGGGTTCATTTTTACAATCGGATATGATTAATAATGACAGTAAAAGTCTAGAGAAACAGGTACCTAGTTATAATTTGATTTATTTTCCTTTTCCAAAAATTAGTCATATTAGACAATTGAATAATGAAATTCAAACTAATGACGAAGCGGGTACCCATAAAATTCGAATAAAGTCAGATATGAAATATATACCGATAATGAATCATGGTGATTACAAATATATTTCTCGATCTCCTAAATTATCAAATGAGCCTCCGATGACTATTAATGCATCAGTTGAAAAAACTACAGAGGAAATATTGACAGAAATCGAAAAGCGTTGCGCAGATGCCAGAAATATGTGGGAAACCGTTATCTCTATAGCAAAGGATAAGTTTAGCTTAGTACAATCGGAGAAATCAAAAAGTAAGAAAGCAAAATCAATAGAGAAAGGTCTAACGAAAGAATGTGAGAAAAAGCTGATTGCAAACAGTATTTGGACACAGAAATATAAACCAATGAATAGTCGTCAAATAGTTGGCAATGAAGAAGCTGCAAGAAAATTAAGAGATTGGCTAAGTCACTGGAGATCGTCTCTACGTAAAGAACATGGTAGCAGCGGTGATGAATTTTATTCGTCGGATTGTAGTTTTACAAGTAGAAATGATAATAATCAAGTAGCAGTGTTGTTAGGGCCACACGGAAGTGGCAAAACTGCTAGTGTTTATGCTGTCGCGGAAGAGCTTGGTTATAGGTTTGATCAGTTTAAAGATTAAATGATTTTTTATAATCGATATATTTTAAAGTATTTGTTGTGCTTTATAATATAATACGCGTACAAGCGCACGTATTAAAATAAACATTTTTGCAGTATATTGGAAGTCAATGCTTCATCTAAAAGAACGGGCAAAAAAATTTTGAAGGAACTCGACGAAGCGACTAAATCGCACAGAATTAAAAAGAACGAGAGCAAATTATTGGTCAGGCCAGTTTTGAAAAAAGCAAATGATTTACCGCAAAATTCATTAATTCTTTTGGAAGATATTGATTTAATATTTGAAGAAGATGAAGGATTCATCTCTGCTACGTCCCAATTGGTGTCCAACACAAAACGTCCTATTGTAATGACGTGCAAAGATGTTTGCCCTCATTTATATAAAATGGCACCCGAACAAAACCGGATTTATTTTCAAAAAATAGTTGGTAATAGGGCATCGACTTTGTTAGAATTAATATCATTAGCAGAAACGGGTTCTAGAATTTCGTGCGAATATTTAACGGTAAGTGATTTTCTCGGAGGTCAATTTCATATTACGAATATAACATGAAATTGATTATGTTTGCAATGTTCATATCTTGGAAATAAAAAATGATCGTAGAATATCAAATAAAGGGACGGATATGATTAACGAGATAATTTACAACGAGTTTGTTTACAGGAGCTTCTACAAAATGGGGATTTAAGAAAAGCTTTATTACAATTGCAGTATCTGCTAGTATCAGGTTTCACGCATGTAACTAAATATCCTATTAATTCGAGAAGCATATTGTGGCAAGATATAAGGTATTATATATATCAGCCAGCTATAAAAGAAAATAAAAAACAAAAGGCGAAAGGTCGCTTAACGAATAAAAGTACAAATATACTGACTAATTTGGCTGATCATTTAGATAACTTATCATTATTACCATCTTTAATCGAGATTAATGATCCTGCGCTCGATATGGTATGTACCAAACTACAGCCCGGTTTATCTCTAACGGAGGACACGACGTCGTATTCTGTTTTGCAAAATATAAGTTCAGAAATAGGAGAATGGATTGATCAAAAGATAATTCGGAAGAATCACTTAAACGATAAAAACAGAATCCAATATCAAGGCACGTTAAACTTAAGAAAGCAATTGAACAAAGGAATCGATAGTGCTTTGTCACAAATAACATCCTATACTTCAGACAATCGATCTGTATCTTTAGATTACTTACCATGTGTTAGAACGATATGTAGAACGGAAGAATGTCGAACGATATCAAATATTAAAAGAGGTAATCGATTTTTTCACTATCTTAATGGATCAAGATTACCGGCCACGTCGATAAAACCTAATATATTAGCAGCCGCGTGTACAATACTACAAGAAAAATCATGATGTGATATCTCGTCGATCAGAATACATATATGCAAATGTGAATGAAGTATGTGTGCCCTTTTGGGATAGTATTATGGCAATTAAAATTGCGCACATAAATCGCGAGTTTTTGTAACATTTATTAATGTTTTGATCGAACACAATGTATTTCTTGATCGTATCATAAGAAAGTTAAAGTTATATTACACTCGATTATAATCGTATAAAATGTATAATTTCGTTGCTACGAGGAACTTGTACTAGTATTCTTTAAATGCACCTTCATGCGTTGTAATGGATATATCTTTTGAAAATGCACAATAATCTTTGACTTTTTCTCATAATCAAGTATTCTTCTCAGATTCTTCTAATTTCTATATTAATTATAACGTGGAATCGTTTCCAAATATATTACACGGAACGAACGAACGAAAACCTCAGAAATTATAAAACAATAGCGATAAATATGAGTGCCTTAGGAAAAGTGATAACAGAAATGGATATTATCTTCTCGTTATGAAATTTTATTATTTTTTTCACTTTTACATATGATAAAATGTTTGAATTAAATCTTTATGTGATGTAATTTGCGGTTCAACTCTTCGAACTTCAAAATTTTACGTATGAAAAAATCTCCATATCTATGCGCTACTTTTGTGTCCGCGATGTGAATCATATCATGATCGATGTAGAAATCCAACTGTAAAGATATAATTTGTATGATTATTAAATTTTTATCTCGTGCGCACCAATGTGTCTCATATATTAAACGGATGTATAAGAATTTATATACCTCGGAGCCTGATTGAAATTTGCCATCTAATCCTGATGCACCTTTCGTCCATACAATATTTTTCATCTTATGTTTGAAACACAATAAATGTATGGTTAGCGCATTAACCTCTTTATCCAAATCCCAACTTTCATCTTGTCTAGTGGCACTACCCATAAAAGTAGCTAATTTGCTCAATGGCAAAGTTGTATATAATTTCAAATAAGAACGTATCGTAGGTAACATTTTTTGTTGTACGACTTCATCCATGAATACTTGAGTTTGATGTCTAATCGCCTCTCTAACGTAGTCCTCGTGTAAATTATCAGGGTTGGGTTGCGTCAAAGATAAAAATCTAGGACACGCGAATAAGAAACACGATTCAAATTCTGCAAGATCTCCATATTGCATTTTGTACATCTTTTCGTGATAATTTTTATCTCTTAATGCTTGCTGTAAACCTTCATCTATGCACTGTGGATGAAGAACAAGACAAATTGCCAATAGATGATACATTTGTTCGGTTTGCTTATTGATTTGATCATTCTGATAACTTCGAGTTGCAAATAATTGTTTTGTGCGCTGAATATATAGTAAAATACCGGAGAAGGTTCTAATTGCATCTGCATATCTACGCATCATCATGTATGCAAATCCAACGTAATAAGCAGTGGATATTTGACAACCTGGTACGTGAGAGTAAGCACTTTTTTTATATAATTCAACGTTTTCTAAAACTTTAATTGCCTGATAATAATCGCCCAGTAAAGAATGTAATCTCAAAAGACCAACAAGGGAGAAATATCCCAACATCTTATACAACGAGTGTCTGCCAAAGATTCCTGCGACGGAATCAGGATCTCCTCCGCTCGCATAAACTTCTAATTGTCTCTTGATATTAGACTTGTCGACCAAATAATGAAGAACATTTAAAACGCAGAGAACGTCCCATATTTTATTGTGGGCAGTTAAATTCTCTATTTCATCGGGCGTTTTGTTAGACAAATTTGCACGGTACTGCGTAAACGATTGAAATTGGTAAACAAATTCATCGATAAGTTCCCATAACCACTGATCGGGTAATTCCAATTGAACGGGTGTTTCTGGGTGTACTATATAATTGAATAAATCGCAGTAATTATAAAAGGATGCAAAACGTTGCTCCAATGTTGGTCCTTGCATTCTGGCATAGATGTGACGATAATAAAGTTCCTTATAGAGAATTAGAAATACTAGATCATTGTCAACGATGTGAGCGACGCTTGACGCATCCGGCCAAGACGATTTATCAAACAATTGTTCGGAAATCTTCGGAAATGATGTTTCGTATAAATTTTGAATTTCAAAGATCATTCCTTCATTTATACAATTTCGTAAATACACAAGAAAATTTCGCACCACTTCGGGCACTTGACGATAACTTAATCTGTCATATTGCTCAGAGTGTACATCCGGCGGTCCATATTCGTCGTAAGTTTCGTACTAAAAACATAATAGATAATGTAAGTTACATAGACGAAGGTGATGAAACAAGAATACGAAATAGATTTTTCAAATGTATACCTCGTTGTAATCCTCGTACATATCGTCGAGTAGTTAACGAATATTTTAACACGTGCGACTTTTTAACCTTAAGCGCTCTTAAACGATGACGACGAAAGACCCAAATCAGAGTCTAAAAAAGATTGGCAACTGTCCTGTTACAAAAATTGAGTCATATGTAGGAGTTGAGTAACAACCTTAAGGCATCACGCGCGCACAGGCAGACTGGACAAAATAATATATTCTCCAGAACCGCGCTTTTCGAGTCTCTACGCGTTAGAGACTTTCGCTCGTAGCGTATGCGAGCTCACTAACGAGTTTTACGTTCTGCGCTGACCCTAGACTAACCATAATAAGCGTAGATAACCATAGATAAGCGATATCTCCTTCTTTGTATCATTGAAATGAGAACCTATATAAGAATCAGATATATGTCTTATCATAAATGTGAACAAAGACTCCTATTAGCGTACAAAGAGAGACGCGCTTAAACAATGGAAAGCGAGGAAGCACGGAAGCCAACAAATATGCGAGGGACGTGCGCTGATGTCATAAAGCTTCATCCCTACCAGCACGCAACGTCCCAAACGCATCCTAGGTCTCATCCATTGGACATCTCCGCCATCGTTAGAGGGGGATGGAGTGGGCGGAGAGGGAAGAGCTACGACTAGCCAATGACGACACCGCGACAAATCGCTCCTCGCTGATTGGGCGAAGCTCCCAATTAACCGATCGTTACGTCGTCTCGACGATTATCGTTGTTCGGGTCATTCGCTACGATTATCGTTCGGATGCTTCGCTCAGATCATTGTTAGACTATTCTTGCTTAGATCATTACGCTGTACTAATTACTAATACGATTATTATCACTATTGTCTTGAACCGAATATTATTTTTATATCTATCATTGATCATAAATTGATCATTATTAAAACAGTCTAAGTTAATAATCCCGGTTGTGTCTACGGAAGCGACTGGCTCTTCCAATTCTTATCGAGACGAATCTCAATTCTACTTTTATTTACAAGTCGCTTAAACGCGATCGAGGAATTCGTTCTCCGCGGCACAATCGACAAATTCTTTCGTGCGACTTCACCGTCAATCAATTCAACTCTCTTCCGGAGCAGAGTAAGGTAGATGCCATTTGATTGGCTTGCCTGACGTCGTCAGAGTACCAGAACTGCACACAGCAGGCGAGGGCCAAAAAAAGGCACATTGATCTCACGTAGCAGGAACTCCTCGAAGGGAATTTATTTTTCCGAGGTCCGTGCTTCGTGAGACGCAACAATTGGTATATAAGGATCGGCGTTTCCCGTTTGCATTTGTAGTTCATATTTCGTCCATACCCGTTTGTCGCTGAAGTCGCGCACGCTTTAAGCGAAAGGTAATGAACAGTCTTGTGCGACGGTTTGAACTCCTCGTTCAAATGCCATGCCCGTCACGGCGCGCGATTAGAAGAGTTTTTTTCTTGTGAAAACGTCGCTCCTACGTTATTGTCGGAGGATAATAAACAATTGATTGAGTAATATATATACATTCAATGTATATATGTTGCAATATAAATGACTCCATGCAACTTGATTGCCGAACTAGAAAAAACTAGTAGGGACAATAAGTTAATAAACGGCTAAAAAAATGTTAACTTACAAATTATAGATGTTATAACCTATTCTGCTATAATCAAAGTATAAAGGGGAATCATGAATTTTAAAAAAGAAAATTCAGATGTTTACGATCTTATAACTGAACTAAGTAAACAGATATGTCAAAAACAGTGTCTTTCGTTAGAACATCCGTACCTACAAAGCAGGAATGATATAACCACAATAAAGAAATTAAGAAGTAAAGCTTTCGAGATACTATTAAATAAGAGTCTGAAAACACAATATAATTATGGTACGATACGTTTATGATAACATAATTTATTAATATTTCATACATACCTATTTAGCATTAATATTTTATTAAACAATACTGTCGCGTACATTATGATTGGAATGTTTATAGATGAGACAATGAAGGAAAGAAAAGATCCTATTATAGAGATATATAAGTATGCGTTTGTATTAAAACTTCACATGAGACACGTGTCGGAAGGTATATTATTAGAAAGCCTCCTGGATGAATTTAATGCAAATGATTTACAAACAGGAAGCGTCGTATATTTAGTTTTACAACTGCTTACCGAATTAAAGAATTATCACAATAATCAAGAACCTGATTTAGTAAGTTTATTATTATTAAAATTTAATTAGGATATTGTCTGTCATATTATTTTATCACGAGTTATAATATAAAATTTCGTTACATTATAGAATATCTTTTATTACTCGAGCGTCAATCCTGCATTATTGGAGCCTCTTCGGACGTCGGAGAATACGTCACAATTTCCGATATATCCTATAGAAACGTTTATGTTATCGAACAAATTGGATGCGATGCTTGATATTCAGAAATGTCATATCATACAACAGACAACTGCAAATTCCATAAATAGATCGTGTTTATATAATCAGGATATATCGACATTTTCGAATAGATTAGAGTCTACTAGGTAAGATAAAATACATATAATTTTATCATTTTAAACTTTTTGGTTATAATAATAGTTCGAATATAAATATTGCTTTAGATTCAAAAAAATTATATTCAAGCGTTTTAATCAATTTAAGATAATACGAATAATGGTTTAATGAAATTTTAGATGTAAAATTGATATCGGTTGGTTTCCTATACCAAAGTGTATAACTGATTTCTCCTTTAGAGATACTATTTCATATTTCTTACCACAGACCATGGTAAGCACACATTTTGTGATTAAAATTGTAGACACGCACGTACACAAAATAAACAATTTTCTTTTATAATCAGACAGATATGGATTACAATACAAATTATATGGATAAATCTAAAAAAGAAACAGAAGTGGAACGAAATATGCCTTGGTTGAATACGAAATTTGTAAATAGATCTATTGAAAGCGTTTCGGATATATGCAGATCATCTAGCGAAAACCTTTATAATGAAATTGTAAACGTTAAAGACATTTATGAAGAGACATGGGATAACATAGACATAACAAACACTTTGATACTCGATCGTCGTACATGGGAAACTTTGGGAGAATTTGAATCTGCAAAGCAGTATAATTTTTTAACAGATACTCCAAATGCTATGTTACATTTAACAAGAATAAAACAGATTTGTACTTTGTTATTACTTCCAAAAAGGGTAATGTGCATCCACTCTTATTTGAATATCATAGCGCATATTATCAATAGGTGTAATACGGATTTTTTACCACAGATTATCAATAGTATAGATTTGCCAGAAGAAATTTCAACTAAAGAATTCGTAACGAATATAAAATTATTGCTATTGGGTACCGAAACAAAATCTTTTAAATACAATAATGAGGTAGAGTATGCATGGTCAACAATCAACGGCGTAATTAATCACTTTATAATATTTTTATATTTTATGATCTAGATTGGTTTTTACATGTCTCAGAATATTGCTGTTCGTAGTGTTAGCAATGAAACATTGATCAATATTTGTCAAAGATTTATCTACTGGGGTAATTGTTTTAAATATTTAACGAACTTAATTATACCAAATTCACACAGTGGAAAACTGTCACAAGAAGGCCTTATATACAAGGTAATGTGACTTGTTATGTATTCATACAATAAACAGTCTATTTTCATATATCGCACAGAAGTTACGTTTTAATAATATTACTACTTTATATTAGGTAACTTTTATTGCGTACAAGATATATTTATGATCTACAAATGCAAATATTTATATTTTTAGGCAATGTGTATGAGTATCAAAGAAATACTTCTTTATTACAAAGCTGCTCTTCTGCGAATTTTTGAACATATTAATGAATATACAGGATTACTGAACGTGTTAAGTAAAGTCCAACCAGTGGCTCTCTTATTGTCAGAAGTAACTAAGCTTTGTCAATGCAATAGGGAAAACGGAAAAATGGGTGAAAATTGCAATATTTTTGCGATAGTTAACAAAATGATTACAAAGATCAC
This sequence comes from Vespula pensylvanica, assembly GCF_014466175.1. Classification (NCBI taxonomy): domain Eukaryota; kingdom Metazoa; phylum Arthropoda; class Insecta; order Hymenoptera; family Vespidae; genus Vespula; species Vespula pensylvanica. The sequence goes on along the minus strand of NC_057685.1, from coordinate 54,777 downwards.
CCTTCCCCAAATAGCATTTGCTTTGTATACTATTTTGAAATCATGCTGCGAAGTTTATTTTCGGTATATATGCACACACACACACACACACACACACACACACAGATATTTATGTTTATTTGGTTTTTGTAAAATTTTTTATTAATTTACTACATTAATTCTACTAAATAAATATTTAGATTTTTACAGAAATGGCTGTTCGAAGGTATATGCCACGACGTTTATGGAGAATTCATGATTAAAGAACATTCACAGTTTCTACGTAACAAAGGTCCAAAATTTTGGACCAAAAGTTTTACTGTCCATCACGAGTCAGTTCCAAGTTTTCTAAATCGATTAACAGAATCTATATTACAGTGTGGGAAAGCAGTAAGACTTTTGAAAATATGTGATCCTAAGGTAAAAAAATACATTACCAATTGTGTATGTGTGTGTGTAAATATTATTCTAATATAGAACTCTCTGTTAATATAGAATCCCGTGTGTAACGTTTTTAATTCTTCACAACCAGAATTAAAAGTATGCTTAAGCGTTACAATGTTACGCGAACAGTTAATAAAATGTAAAGAATACAAACATAGAGGAGAAGAAGCTCTAGGTCGGCCGATATCACTTTCGGTGGCAATTCAGGATCAAAAAGATGCTGAAAGAGAGAAGGCTAATCTGGTCATTAATGCACAACAGGATACATTAATGAGAATAAAGAGTCAGTATTATATTCATTCACAACCTATTCGACATAAAGCGATATAATGTCGAATAGATTAATTACTGTTAGTGAAGTATTTATTATTTGTTTAAATGTTTGTTCCTCACGTAATATAAAAGTAAAAAATAAAAACTAATAATATAACATTCGACTTCATTACGTGGCAATTAATTTTTATAGGAGAGCAAGAAGAATTTTTGAAAAACACAATTGAAAACAAAAGGGAACTCTTAAAAGTACTAAAGGAGCAAGCTATTGAAGCTAACTTATACAAAGTAAAAGAAAAGGAAGCAGAAATGTTAACCGACAGATTACTTATGGAAAAAAATAACCAGAGAGAAGAAGAATTATATAACTGGAAGTGTTCCGAAAGGTAGAACAAATATTATTTATTATCTTATGATCTTCACTTTCATATTACTAATGTGAATTTTATTTGTCTTATTAGCGCTTATTTAAAAAATTATTATACCGATCTTGAAGCTACCATTCAGAAGCAACGCGCACGCATAGAATGGTGTAATAAAAGAATGAAATATTTTGATAAAAGGGTAGCTGCATTATCTAAAATGGAGGAAGATATGTGGAAATGTACGCATATATCAGATACACAAATATTAAAGAATTTAGAAAACAATGAAACTGAGAGTGTTATAATACCTGCAAGAAATGTTTATAATCTTCAACATGTTTTAAATAATATTGAGTCAAATACATTGTCTGACAATATTGCGCAGGAAGACGAAAATAGTAATTTCGAAGAAGTCAAAATTATGGAGATACAAACGTTAAAACCTCGTGAGATTATCTGCGCCGATAATATCAACGTTATTATTCGGTCTGACGACAAACAAAGTGCGTTAGCAAATATTTCTGACAATAAAAATACAAACAAACAATTTCCAATTATCTCGGATACACGGAGTACGAATATGTTAGAAACACCCACAAATATGAATAATATTTATAAATGCAATAATGAGAGAAGTAGTTTGCAAGAATTTTTACGAAGCGAAGTAGTAAAAGAATTACAATCGGAAGTGTTTAAAGATCCATTTAAAGTACAATCGGTCATTAACGATGATATTACGAATACGTTAATGAGTCATGAACAAACCAATGTGGAGATACATAATAACGATAATAGAATTTTCGATAGACCTAAAGTTCTCGAGATAGAGAGACTTGATAACATGACAGAAGCACAGCGTAATAAAATGAAAATGTTAAAACATGAGTTTGGCATAACGCCAAATAACAATCAATCAAATTTATTTTTTTTGGAAAGAAGACCAATTTCGGATGATTTTATTATTAAAGCCGATAGCCCCTCTGAGGATAATAATCGAAATTATGAGTCAAATGATGTTGCAAATAATACAATTAACGTTCAAACAAAATGCATCGACGCAATAGGAAGTATTACAAAAAATTGTAAAGTAGTCGGAGAATTGAATGCCGAAGAGAATTTTGAATTTTTTGGTAAAGTCAATAATATCAACGAAATTGCACAAAGTTCTTCTACGACAGATAATTTCGCATCATCTGTAAATAGTATTATGTCAAATTTACAAACTTATGAAGACGTTTCTCCTTTAGATGTCAATAGTTTATCTTCATCATCGAACACTAAATTCAATGCTGCCCAGAACATTTTATTCCCAGAACATTACAATGTTAACATTTCTACGCCTTCGACTTCAAATGATGACGTTAATACCTCAGATTTTACATCATTAACTATAGCTGATGTTGAATTAATAGATAATACATCTCTACAGGTTTATTTGGAAAAATCAATTATTATACCGCTGCAAATACAAAGTCGTATTGTTAATGATGCTCTTATTAAATATTTATTAAATGAGCACAATATGCTTCTACATTTGCAAAGCTTAAGAAGTTATTTTTTCTTATTAAATGGAGAATTTGCCAAATGCCTAACAAATTCCTTATACGCTCGTCTATATGAAATATCCGTACCAATAGAACTTTTCAATTCAGCCACTCTAACAAATGTATTGGAGCGTGCACTTATTAGCTCTTTCAGCAGCAATTACATGAATTCGGAATTGCTTAGCCTTTCGGCCATTGATACCCCGATGCAGTTACACGTAGGTTTAAACATTGTAAAAATATTTTGTTGCAGTTTTCCAATTTTTTTTATATTCCCTATGTTCTTTTCTTTTCTTTTTAATATACGTCATTAAATGTAGCTTTTACGCTTATTATTGCAGATATCTGATCCCCATGCCTTGGATTGTTTGTGCCTTAGTTACAAAATTTCATGGCCTTTAAATATCATCTTAGATGACGCAGTTATGTTACAATATAGCAAGGTATTTAAATTTTTGTTGATGATCGGTAGAGTACTCTGGGTATTACAGGAGGATTTTCGTATGATGAAAGTTGAGCATGAAGCGGCCATGTCAGAACAATATCATAAGGTATTTCTTACTGTTTTAATAAATTGTGTTTCTTATAAAATGGGGCTTTTAAAATTATTAAAAAAATATATATATATATATACACGTACTTCTTTTCTGTTTCTTCTTAATTGTACTTTCTGATTTTGTAGCTTCAACTGTACAGGCATTCAATGACACAATTTATCAGTGCACTTCATAATTATATAACTTGCAGTGTATTACATGCAAGTTGGATTGAATTTGAGAAAGATTTGTGTAATTCTTTGACTCTAGATCAGATTCGATTTTCACATGTAAATTATATTAAAAGAATATTATCGAGGTAAATTTTTTAACTTTTTTCATTAATGTGCTACGATATCAAATACATATTGTGCATTGTTCGCGCGCGCTCATATAAACGCACAAACGTACATATTTGTAAATACAAATCTTTATAAACTAATTTCAGGTGTATACTTAATACTCGTGGTGAAAAAATGCGAACATGCTTGGGCAATATTTTTAAAGTTATATTGAAGTTTCATAATCGATTGAGATCTCAAAGCTGGATTTCTAATTCAGAAGGTCATGTCCACCCTAATTTTAAAAAATTAGAACAAATGTATGAGGTTTTCTGTGAATTACGGATATATCTATCTCGTATAGCTCATAAATTAACTACCAGCGGATATCAGCCACACTTAATACATTTTCTTAATACTTTAAATATAAATCATATGTATGATTTAACAGAGAAATCATCTTAGGTTTATATTGTAAAGAACTAATTTCAATCCAATAAACACAATTATTGCGATCTTTAGGTAACGTTTGGAAAAAATAATAGTCGCACTTCGTACATTTCTATCAATTAAGTAAATTACATATAGTACATAAATATATCTCACTTTTTCCTCTTCTCTATAATATATTATTCACTTATGTATATACATAAATATTTTTTTTTACAAAGTAACATCATCGTAAGTAGCGCCTGTTACGGTCAATAACTTATTTACTTCATTTTTATTAAGATGTCTATAAATACATTTCTTGTTACTAAACTATTGTACCTTGTAAGAGAATAAGATTATTTAAGTAAATGCTGTTGCCGAAATATTTCTGTCGAGTATATTAGTACAACGTTCACATATTTCAGCTCCGTACATTTCAGGATGTCTTCGACAACGTTTACACAGTTGCTTTTCTATATGATTTAAATGCACCTGCGTTTCATTAAGCCCATCATCCTTCATGAGAGTTACTTTTGAAACTTGTAGAATATCACATAATTCGGACAAAGAAGATTGCTTTTCTTTTTGAAGAATCTATAGTGGCAGAAGTATAATAAATCATATTAAAATTACTAATAAAACAATTTTGTAACACACCAATTAATAATTAGCATCAAAGCAGCACTTACTGATAGTAATTCATAATCTCGTTTAGTACTCATTATTGTAGCTGCTAATTCCCATGTATTTCGAGTAGCAAGTTTGTTAACTTTACTTCTTAAACACAATGCAGCTTCTATACATTCAACAGTTTCTGGTTGATTCCAAGTTTCTGGTACGATGTATTTGGTATAATGCAGTGGTATGTATTCTAATAAAACAAAGTATTATGATACATTGTATTTTGTAACAGCAGTCTTTACAGAGTTCGTTATAAATTTTCATTTACCGGTATCAGTATTTTTGGTACGATGCAACCAAACTTCTTCTGCCAAGTGGGGTATAATTGGAGCAATACTTCTCAAAACGACAGTGAGTATTGCATCTATTACTTTTATAGTAGCAGCACGATACGGCGACGTTATCGCATCGCAATAAAGCCTATCTTTATTTAAATGACAATATATCGATGATACATCGTTCGCCATAAAATTTTTTACTAGTTTGCATACGTTATGATATTCATAACTGTCATAAAAGTCCTGAATCTAAAAGAAATCGACAAAGCTCGGATATGATTTTAAAAGCGAAAAGTATAAATATAGAGTAGAAATATCCTATCAGGATCTTTAAAAAATCAAAGTTAACTATTTTTCTCAATCTCTGCTCTTAGGTATTATATAATTATACTTGTGTATTATCTACAAAGATTACTTACTTGTCTATTGTAATGATACAAGCGATGTAGCATGTTCTGGTCAAGATGCAGAAACTTTGGATCTATTACTAAATTGAATTCCGTATTGGAATGCAGAACACCCAATAAAAAGCGTAATATTAATCTAAGTTTTTCTATAGATTCTTTACTCTCTTGTAATATTTCTTGCGTAACACGTATTTGAATGTGTTGACAACCGTGACTGCCGACCCACCATCTGACAAAAGTATAACAAAATTATTTATTTCAAAACCGAGTTCTTGATCATTCTCACATGTTATATTGAATTAAATTTTTAACGTAAGGAGATTGTATCCTTTCCTTACCTAAGTGTATCAACTCCATATACATATTTTCCAAAATTATTACCACCCTTTGTAATATCGTCTGGATGTATAACATTACCTTCTGACTTGGACATTTTAGAAGCATTCTCATCTACCACAAATCCATGTACAAATAATGCACTTAAAACGAAACATTGTATATGATGAGAAGAATATATTTTTATAGTGTAGTTTAAATATATATGCATATAAAATAGAAAAAGAAAACGATTTACATAAAAATATCATTACAATTAGCTGCAATTATCATGATACTTTTACTATGAATTTCTACCTCTAAAGAAAGTTTTACTACATACTTGTACGGAGAAGAGCCTTGAAGTGCGACAGAAGTTAACAAAGATGATTGAAACCAGCCTGTAAGTTGATCTTGTCCTTCCATATATAAATCTGCCTTTTTTTCTGGTAAAATCGCAGACCATGAAATGCCACTGTCGAACCAAATATCCATAATATCCTATAAAAGGGTAAGTCATATTTAATGACGACAAACGATAAAGGAGAAAAATAATTTACATGAGAGTTTAACGATTATTGGTTTAAAAATAATATGTTTTTTCGTACATCACCCTTTCTTAGATTGTTTTCGTCGAGATTAAATTTTTTAAGAATTTCTTCTCCTACCAATTCTTCTATCGAAAATTTCCACCAACAATCCACGCCATTTTTTTCTATCAGATCACATATTCTATTTACCCATTCTCTATAAGTAATACATAAAGTAATGGGGCGATAGAGAAAGATCGGATATATTGTAGACAATACATTTAAAAGTGATAACATAGAAGCTCGCATATGTACATCTACAATTACCTATTTGTAAATACTTCTCCCGTATTTTTTAAGTACAAAACGGGTATAGGTGTTCCCCAAGATCGTTGCCGTGAAATGCACCAAAACGGTCGCTTCGTAATTTGTGCAAACAAGCCGCTAAGAAAGGACGATTGATTATTTTTTGGAAATAGCTGTATGGTATCTAAAGTTTCCTAATAAAAATAAAAACTTAGAACTAAACAATCTCTGACATCGGATTATTTTTTTTCCAGATCAGCAACTTACGAGAGCTTTTGTTTTAATGGTATTAATATCAATGAACCATTGATGACTTGCTCGAATTATAACTGGTTCCTTAGTTCTCCAATCATACGGATAACTGTGTTTAATAGACTCAACAAATAAAATATCCTTGTTTAGGTGTTGTAGGACCTTTTCAGTGCCTTCGCATAAAACTTTCAAGCCTGCAAATTCAGGACCCGCTGCTTCCGTATATCGACCATTGTGGTCTACCACAGATAGCTAATGATAAAAATTAAGAATAATGAGCCTTCTTCATTGCTATAATAATATTTCAATGTGCGTTTGCTTTTAAAATACGTGCTACTCTTACGACTGGTATGTTATGTTCAAGCGCAATAAGAAAATCTTCTGGACCATGTGCAGGAGCTGTATGTACTAATCCAGTACCGAGATTCATTGTAACGTGTTCTCCTGGCAAAAAGGGTAGACTTTCTTTAGTGATCGGATGTAAGTATTTGGCACCACTTAATTCCCTTCCTATAATAAATTGCATATATCAATAAAATACATATACCTTATTCCTTTTGGAATTTTTGTAATCTATTCAATGAGTATAAGTAATCTACCATTAATGGTTACTATTGACTTCAAAGGACCAATTTTTGACTCAATATCTTTCACCAATGGTTCGGCAATAATGTAAAAATTCCCACAAGCGTCCTCAGTTAAGCAATATTCAGAATTAATAGAAAATGCTAAAGCTTGATTAGCTACTAGAGTCCAGGGTGTAGTTGTCCATGCAAGCGCATATACGGTGTTATTGGTAAATGTTTTTAACTTCAATGGTACATCGCACATTTGTAAACGAATAATGACACATTTACTTTTATGTTGTTCGTTATATACTAATTCCGCTTCTGCCAAAGCCGTTCTATAAAGAAGTACAATTTTTTGCACTGTTTTAATTAATAAGTAAATGTAGAATTTTTTTTAAGAAACATAAATTTTACTGTACTCGGAGGAAGGAGACCAATACACTGGCTTAAAATCTCTAAAAATGAGCCTTTTTTCGTATAAATTCATAAATTGCTGTAATTGATTTTTGATGTACGAAGTTTGATTTGTAAAATAGCATCCAGTTTCCTTCCAATCGGCCATTACACCCCAGGAAGAGAAAACTTCTCTTTGTTTCACAATAGTACTTTTAGCAAACGTAGATGCTGGGAATGTATTATGATAGTAAAAATAACTTTTAATTTTTGTTTCCTATACCATATCCTTGATACAAAGCGATATAATTTACCTTTATGTCGAATTTCTAAGACATTCATTTTTTGGTTTTCGGTATTAAAGTTTTTAATTGCTTTAAGTTCAATCGGTAAACCATGACAATCCCAACCTGGTACATAATGTACACGCCGACCTCTCATAACTTTATTTCGCAACGTAATGTCCTTTAGAATCTATGAATACATAACAAATAAATTTGCCAATTAATAAAATATTTTTGATATAAAAAGTGCCCCATTTAATATGATCCACTAAAATATCAAAAAAAAAAAAAAAAAAAAAATTAAAAACATGATAAAGAGTTTAGAATGTATTCGTTCTTTTTTTGTTTTGACACAATATATGAAAATATTTACATTTGAAAAAGTTATATTAGTAATCCTTTGAACAAAACTTTATGTTTTTTTTATAAATACATTATGCAATGAAAAGGACAAATACATAATGTAATGGAAATATCCTTAATTAATACTTTTTAAATTTTACTTGTAACACTTTCTATCCTTAATGGATTGTTTTAAATAGGACAACTTATACGGATATATTAAATTAATGTATCATATACAAACTTTTATCAAATTTAATATTTAACCTTATTGACAGCATGTCCCATGTGAGGATTTCCATTGGCATATGGTGGCCCATCATGCAAGACAAAATCTGGGCCTACCAAATTTTTTCTTTGCCAACAATACAAATCCAAGAATCTACATTTCTATTAAAGTGAAGGTTTTTGTTATTGAAATTGTATACTTTTGTATAAATATTAGTTATAAAAGTGAAATAAAAACAATATTTACTTCTAGTAAATACTTATCCATATCAATGCGTTTTTTCCCATTAAGTCGTACTTGAAAGTCAGTTTGTGGTAATATAATAGTTTCTGTATATTTTTTATTAACCTTATTTTTAGCTGCATCTTGTAAATTTCTTATGTGATTTTTGTATGATTTTGTATATTTTAAAATACAAAAATTAAAATGTTTCGTTGATATTTTCAGAGCATATAGGTTCTTGTACTGCATTTTCTTTATTGATGTTGTTGTTGCTATTATATATTATATTATGTTATTATATATCAATATTCAGTTATAAATTATTTTTTAAAATGTTAAATTTTTATCACTAGTAATTACATTATGCAAATAAAGAATAATTACAGTTTACAAAATATAAACATCCTTCTTGTACGAAGCACGGATCAGCAATTAAAGAAGAACAACAATTTTTCTTCTCTAGAGAAGTATAGATGAAAATAGTAATCAATCAGTTTGTCTTTGAACCACTAGGCGTCGCATAAATCGCATCTTCTCGCAACGCTCAAATTGTAAACATTACAATATACACGATTATAAGAAATGTGTATATATACATATATACCATATAATAATTTATAGTAATCAAATTTGCATAATTTCTTAAACAATAGCACATTTCTTAAACGTCACATAATCATTAACACACTGAAGGCAAAGTAATTTTAATTTGATATTTCATAAGTTGGGAATTTCAAATTCATAGATGTAACTGATCAGCTACGATTTAAAAAACAACTGACATACGAATGACTTTGACAATTATCATCGAATCTCTTTTCTATTGAATTTCGCAATTCTTTTTGTTTGATCAAGTTAAAATGTGATTTATTTTCAACTGAAATGTGTTAAAATGGATTATGAATCAATATATTTATGTTAGATTTACTTTATTCAAATTTTATTTTTACCATAGTTGTATAAACAGAAAGTAACAAGTTGTAAGCCCCTGTGGCCTAATGGATAAGGCATCGGTCTCCTAAACCGGGGATTGTGGGTTCGAGTCCCACCAGGGGTAAGTGTATATTTTTTTTTTCTTTAGTATCGCCATTGTACAGAATTATTTTGAAACATTCAATCGAAAGAATTAGCTTTGAAACAACACGCAGAATATAATATTAATATTATTAGCAATTTTTGAGTGTTTTATATCTCTCTTACGGACCACTTTTATAATTTTAATTATAAGAATGGTTTAAAAGTTGCATTTTTTTGTTTATATAATATGATCAAGTATACTACCGAATACTTTCATATTATTTTTATATCATTAGTACATAAATGTTGTAGCATATATTTGATTCTTTTATAACTTGCATAAAAGAAAGAATTTTCCCAAATTTATTTCGTAAATATAATCGTATCATGTTATTAAATATGATAAAAAGATATTAACAATTTCGTTTATAGCATAGGTACATCTTTTCATATAATTCTATCCTCAGTTATCAATCTGATGATCGTCATTACTATTTGTATCTGCAGAATAGTGATTAATAAATCGTGCGGATGGATCCACGATGTCTTTCACCCAACGTGGCATCCAAAAATAAGGAGTAAAAGTTTCAGCTTGACCACCGTAATATGATTCGAATACATTTCTATAAAAAAAAAATGACAAGCGTTAATTTAATTTTATGATCTTGATTTACGTGAGTTTTTAATTAATTTAAAAGAGAGAGAGAGAGAGAGAGAGTGATTTCATCACCTGTAATAAATGGCTTCTTTAGTCTTTGGCGTACAGTGGGGATATTTAATGTGTGCTTTTGCTAAATCTTCATCTTGTACTTTATCTTCCACAATATCTTGAATGATTTGAAAAAGAGATTTTTTAATGGAAGTAACACCATCGCTAAATGCTTCTTTATGTCGCCAAAGTATTTTAGATGGTAGTATATCAGTACCATCAAATGCAGCTCTTAATAAATATTTTTCAATTCCACCTGTATCAAAAAGAATCTGAATGAAAAGATGTTCATTTTAAATATTTAATTTATCTTGGAAATATATTTTGTGTTAAACCAATTTAACGTTTGATAAATTTGAAACATGTATTTTAATTACCTTGTGGTTGTCTAATGGCAGCATCAAGTGACAGATAGTAATTTGTAAATTGTATATCAAGAAATGGAACTCTAAGTTCTAAACTAAATGCACTGGTTGTCCTATCAGCTCTTAAGCCATCATAAAGATAAATGTCTTTTAGTAATCTAATTGACTCATTGTGCGCATCCATAGCTGTGGGAGCATCTCTGAAATAAATATATCCTTGTGCTAATTCATCCGCACCTTCTCCACTAAATATCACAGTTGTTTCTGTATTTTGAGAAATATATCTTGATATAATATACATCCTATAACATAAAATAATATTTATAATTATTTATAATTCATTCTTCCTTATTTTTAACTTGGTGATTAAAGCAGTTAAGGTTGATTCTTCTCAAGCTCTGTTTATAATTAAGTAATTTTCTACCAAACGTACATGCAAATAGAAAAGATCTTTATTAACGAATGACTTATATATGAAAATATATGAAAAATCTTACGCGACGGAAGCTCGTATTGTTGTAATGTCAAACGTTTCTAAATGGTAAATAACTTTATCCAAAATTTCAGCTACGTCTTTAGAAGAGAAAATAATTTCATGATGTTCCGTTCCTATATAGCTTGCAACCTAATACATAAAACATATACATCTTTTTTTTTAAATATACGCAAGAATCGATAGTGGTAATAGTAATAGAAAAATATAGTATTTACCTGTCTTGCTGCAATAATATCTGGACTATCTCCCATACCTATTGCAAAACTTTGTATTTTATACGGCAACTTATGTTTTTTTGCATGCTGTACAAGCGTAGCTGCAACTAAGCTGGAATCTAATCCACCGGACAACAAGCAACCTATTCGCCTATCTGCCAATAAGCGTTTTTCTACGGCTGCCGAAAATAATTTTCTGATGTTCTTATGTACATCGCTATTACTTAGCACTGAAAAATATATTTTATGGCATTATTATTAATATTAGATGAATATAAGAGAAGATCTTACTTTATATTTTCATGTCTAACATACTATTCCAAGGTGTATAAACTTGAAAGTTAGGTTTGTCTCCTGGCTTATGATAATCGACGGTTTGTAAAAGTCTTGTTCGGCCGTCGTTTAAAAGTTCATATTCCTCGTAATTACCCGGTAGAAACGGTTGCAATATGTACTCGTCTTCGATATGTTTACGTATACCAATGAGACCCTGTATAAATATGATAAATAGATATACGTGCCTTATGTATTATAAAATTTATACATATATTTCACATATATACAAAAAAATTAGCTTTAAAATTACTTTGCTTTCGGAAGATATCGCTAAATGTCCACTATTTGAATATAATTTGAATAAGGGTCTAACGCCATATGGATCTCTTCCGATAATTATTTTCTTTTGTTCGATATCTAGTAAACAAAATGCAAATACACCATCTAAAGATCTTGCAACATTGTCGGATCCACCTTGGGCATATAAATGCAAAATTACTTCTACATCGCACTTGGTTGTATATTGAAAATTATATTGCTCTCTTAACTGTAATGTAAAAAAAATTTTTATCTCTTATGTCTCATATGTAATACAATTTATACAATTTGTGTAGTTTTCAGAACTGATATAGATTTACCTTATTGCAGTTATAGATCTCTCCATTGCACAATAAAAAAAGATATGGGTATTTGTTAAGCCTCATCGGTTGCATCCCATTATGACAATCGACGATCGCTAATCTATGAAACGCAAGATATCCATTCTGCATCATAATATTTCAGAAATTAAAAACATGAACCTTTAATAAAGTATTGCATTTTATTTTATCGATCGAAAAGAATTTTATACCTTAACTCTATTATCAAATTCAATTCGAAATGCTTCAGGTCCACGATGAGATATTTTTTCAAAATTTTCACAGATACAATTCATAGGCTTTCCATCTAAACCAAAGAGAGCCCAAATTCCACACATTTTATGCACGTTCCGTCAAGCTTCTTCCCCTGTACGGTACAATACATTTTAATAATTATTCTTTGATAACATATCAAGGGTAAATTTAACAACAGATTGATCTTTGATTTACACAAATCGGTATATTATTTGACGAAGATTCATAATAGTTCTCTTTCTTTAATTCATTAATTTAAGGATTTATTATTTTGTTTTTCTTATATTTCTTACATTATAAACTATTCATAAATAAATAAATGAAATTCTACTACTATGTAATGATGTAATTACTATACGTAATGATGTAATTAAATAGTAAGTATCACTAGTTTACCTGCGTTCACTAATATTAGAATTAAAAATTATATATTTTGCAAAAAATATATGAAAAGTAATGAAAAAATATTTACTTATTTAAATATTTATTTATATAGCTTTGCGAAATATGCTCTATATAAGAGAACTTTTAATTTCTTGATTCGACACGTGGAACGCACGCGTTCACGACGAACTCGTATGTACCAAGTAACACATACGATATCCATACGTATAACACATACGTATTTAATGCGTATGGTTATGCGTATGCGTACGATATGCATATGTATATACATATGTATATGTATATGTGTATGTGTATGTATATGTATATATATTTATATTTATATGGGTGTAAAGCCATTCCGATATCTGATATTTTTAAACAAATGACGTATTGATAATGCACGGTTCGAAAGATTATGTGATCAATTTATATAAAAGCGAACAGCGTTCTCTTCACCGATAACAGAGGAGAAATTTATCTTTCATTAGTAAAACTTTTCTTATAACTCATTTTATTCAATCGATTTTGTTCAATGCGTGTGCGTTGATTTTGATTTAATATTCATAAATATCTTTTCATTCGTATCTTCTTTAATGATTGATCTTGGCGATTGTAAAATGTGTGTCTTGCTAGTTGGCTACATAACAACGTACAAAACGAGCTTTACAAGAGATAGTTACAATAAAATATAAAATTCTATTTACAGCAAATTGTTTCCGAGCCGATCGAAAAATATGCTTTCCGAGATTTACACGATTTATTGTACATGTATGTGCATAATTTGTACATTAGCTGTGAAGTTTCACGTTCATTTCCTAAAGCAAACACACGCATACACATAGAGACGTTACCGTAGCAACGTTTTCCACTCTGGGAGTATTGTTTTGTGTGTATGGTGTAAGTTCAAATAAATATCAGATTAGATTTTTTGGCCATTAAAATTGAGATAATATCATTGATAAAGCGTTTTAATATAATTCAATGGGAAATGAATGATTTTGTACACAAATTTTTGGATTACACAATTGGAAATATTTTTGGAAAAGATATAACGTGTCGGGAACCGGTTCATCGTTGCGATAATTATCAACCCGGTATTCTAACGGAATTTGGAAGAGTCGGTATAAAAGTATGTGTGTTACGGTTTTATATATATATATATATATATACATACACCTACATATATGTATATATACATATATAATTTCCTATTTTTAGGAAAATATTCTTTTATTATTTTTCTAACATCTCTCGTGTTTTTCTTCTATCCTATAGAAGCTCGCAAAGTCACTTCATACCGTGTTATAAGGAGTGTCACTTACTCTGTTTTCCAAAGTTTTCCAAAAATTTCTCGGTCGGTATATCATTCACCTCCTTTACCGAATTACGTATCTAACGGTTACGTATACGACGCGTATCTTATAGCGGTTAAACGGCATTATTGTATTTAATATAATAGTTAAACCTTCGCGTCATTGTTTATACACGAAGTCATTATTTTATAATGAACAGATTAAAGGTAATTATGTGATTATGTTGGATAAATGGTCTCGACTAGTGTTTTTTCAACTTTTATTCGTGAATTCGTTTGTCTGACAATGAGATACGTAATGTCTTATGTCTTTCTCATTAATATTTTCATTGAATTCTGTTTAACCGTATTACCTGTAATATAACAAGAATTAATATCTTACCGTGTTACTCTTTGCTTAATTTTTATATTATTTAATCGAAGAAAAAAGCATAGAAGAGGATACACATATATTTTTTTATTATTTTGTACCGTCTTATAAAATTTAAACTTGATTCATTTATGTTTATACAGTTTTTGAAAAAGTTCTTAATGCCATGTGGACTTTGCGCAGCAGTGCCAGTACTTCGATCTCAATCTCCTCAAGATCCACCTGATCCTTGCAACAATAAGAAAGAAAGCAAGATGATTCGTCCTTCAGAACTTCCTATTTATCCGTTAGAAGATGTTTACTCTAAAGATATTCCATGGTAAACCATCGGTAATATGTTTCCTAATTTTGAAAGAGTTGTAATTTTATATTTCTAGAAGTCTATATGTAATAGTAATTTGTATGTATGCGTTATTAAGTGAACAAAAAAATAAATGGGATAATAATAACAGTAAGTGGGGTAGTAAGTAAGAAAAATAGAGTTCAATGTTTCTTCAGGTTATGATATTGTACAAATTGATTCTTAGAGACGTTACTTGCAGTTCAAACGTTTATCCATCTTCTGCTTTGGAGCAACAATTTGGGACGATTAGAAGATCTCTGCAAGGTGTCATGTTACAATGGCAAATCATATCAGATACTGTTACGTCGAAGATAAATACTGGATTGGATCATAGTCAATGTAAAGAAATATATCAATTTATTAAAAGGATATATTGTTTATTTAAAGAAATTATAGCTTAGTACGATTAAAGCTTTTTCCATGTATTGAAATGAAATTATTAATGTTATTTAGTAGTTAACGTAATTGTTTGTGCTTCGGTATATTGCATTTGAGACGAGTATAAATAATATTTTTATATGTCAAATTCTAAATAACTTCTCGTACTTCTCTCGCTTGATCTTTTTTTTAGATTTAGTGGAGTATCTACAAGAAGAAGATAATATTATGCCACGATTTGGTGCTATTGGAATTGGTGGACTGACAGGTATAATATTTGGACTTCGAGGAGGCTTCTTAAAAAAATTGATGTACACCAGTACAGGTGCTCTTACCATTGGAGCCATTTGTTATCCCAAGAAAGCTCAGGAAAGTTTAGAATATGCTAAACATTATGCTAATGTTAGTTATAACTTTATTTATGGCGGTGAGTAGCAATATCGTTTGATGTACATTTAATAAAATAAATCGTAGGATTAAAGTTAACATTAATCTCCTCTATCAATAAAACATTTTACTTATCATTATATTTTACAAGAAGATAATGTTTAATGTATCTTTTGAAATAGGATTTTACATATTTCAATTAGTTTAGATTTATTTATAAAAGATATGCATACAATACATAAGATTATTCTTTTCCTATATTTATCCTTAAGTGTTATGAATTGTTTATAGAGTTATTATATATTGTTTGATAGTGTTATCATACTCTTAGATTCTAAGATTATATTACTTATTTCAGTGAAACCAGGAGATGATGAGCGAGTATTACCAGATATTAAATTGGCAGATTTATCGACATTTAAAATGCCTAGTACTTTTTCGGAATTCGTAGAATTGAGCACTGATACGGGGCGGGCTATTGTTAGTTTAGTTGGTTCTTTAAGCGAGAAGACATGGGAATTTGTAACTGATAAGAAAGAGGTATATCGTATTTTACATATATATATATATAAATTAATTTTTAAATACATATTTTTAATTAAAAATATATCGTGACATCGTTTAATCGTGCTGCGTGCATAAAATTACTTTTTATGCAGTCGATTGTCCGATTTATTGCATAAGATCGTTGCATTGCAGGTGACGAAATCTGCGCTTAAGGCAGACTCTGAAAATAATGAAAAAATTGATTGAAGAGACAACTACGTCGGATTTTCTAAATCGTAATTGTTTGTAAAAATATATGGTAACAAATATTAGAAAAATATTTCATTGTTATTTATGTATGTAAGATATATGTGTATATTGATTTCTATAGGTCACATTTTTTCTCGAATAGTACTCTATAGTTCATTCTTATAATTCATTAAGAAGATATAAATAATACTAATAGAACGAGAGAAGAATATATGTTATTCGAAAAGTTTCTTTAATTTCTCTCTCTCTCTCTCTCTCTCTCGTGAGAACTTTTATATAAAAATCTAATATGAGTAATATAAGAAAAAAATAAATGTAAAAATGAAATTTTAGATATAGATTGTAGAATCGTCAATCGTAATCACGCTCCTTTAAAAACATATAATATTGAAGTTTGATTAGCACATTAAGGCTACATTATACCTGCTTACAAATCTGTCGTAGTAGATTAATCAAGCTACTTCTTTATTTTTATTTTATGTGTACGTTCGTTGGTTCGTAATGAGAGAGAGAGAGAGAGAGAGAGAGAGAGAGAGAGGTGTGGGGTGGGAAGAGAGAAAGAATCTTCTTAATTGACTCGGCGTCGAGCGCGTTAGGTCCAATTGTTGGGGTAAATGCGGTAATGTAATACTGTCGTAGAATCTTCCCACATCTTTCCAACATGTGGCGCTTCATATTCGCCTAACTGAATGTTACATTCGTGAGGATAGGTATCGCGTGTATATCTCTTGCATCGGTCGCGTTATATAAATGTACGTAGGTGAAGTGTAACACGTACCACACGTACCACAGGTAGTCCGAATTCTAAACACATACATTCTTGGAGCTATACGAGCTATACTTTTAAGGAACCTTAGTATTCTTTGCTGCTTAGCTAATATATAAAAGAATATTGTTGATACTATTGATGTAAATTGAACAAAGAGTATAAGATACGAATTAGATTCGTTTAATGACAACGCAATAAATATCTCGTCTTTTCTTTTTTTATAAATCGAACCCTAACATCCTAACGTGATTATGTCTGTTAGGATTTGGTCTAACACGTGCCTTTTTGTTAGATATATCTTGGTATTTTGCATTAATTTACAATACGCAACGAATAGATTGACGCTGTATACATAATATGTTAAATATTAGATATACAATATGTTAAAGATTTATTTCACTCATGTTACGAAAGTCGAGGCGAAGTAAACTCCTTTTCAATTAGGTATCCACGAAATATTCTATATTAAATGTTAGAGTAATTATTATAGAGCGGCGTTGTTCCCTTTCTGAGCTTAGAATGCCGATTGTAAGGAAAAAGAAGCGATGAAATGACTGTAGTGTCATAGATTGCCTTTCCACTTACTCTTCCGCATGCTACAATTCGCAAAGTATCCGATGGCTTGAAAGGTATATAATACTAAGGGGCTCCGAGGAAAGTTAATGCGCTGAGTCGAACGAACTTCCGGGTCTTCAGTGACCCTCGCTTGTACCGGAAGCCAAAGAAGTCACGAGGAGCCGTTACATCGAGGGCATAAAAGCATTTAAGGAGTTGGCGTTTTGTTCCATTACCGGAAACAAAGGTGTTATTACGAAGTACGAGATGATACATTCGTATTCCTCTATACTTCATAGCTTCGTTTTATTCAATCTCTCTCTTTCTCTACATGAATTATATTATTAATTAATTCTACTTGAATTAATATTTTGAACGAATCGTCCAAAGAAACTGCAAACACATCTTAATTTTCAACTCTTAGAATCTGTGCTTGTCCTTTATTGAAAATTGTCGATGAAACGATGCAAACATCGTTTGATCGATGGGCGATGATCATACGCTGATGTAATAAGTGTCATGTAATAAGGATCGTGGATACGTATCGACCGAGTACAATATCGTATATAAATACATGGATATACATACATACATAGACACATACGGATGGATAGATATAAACGGCGAGCCATTCTTACCCAGCGACGACACGAAGCGATGTGGGATCGCGCCCTCCGTCGAAGAAACCGTTATGAGAGGTGAACGATAACGGAGTGCCCTCTTCCATTCGTTTCATCGTTTCTCTCCTGCTTCATCTCGAATCGCTCGTCTTGGAGGAACCCGACGGCTGATTGCGAGGTACATAAGCGTAAACGGAAATAGAGGAGGACACTCGCGTATTACGTGTTCGATCCTTTCGCGTCGCGCAAGTTCCTTCCTTTCGTTTTGTTATCTATAAACGAGATCGAAGATCGATTTCTTCGATGAATCATTTCTTCTTGAATAATTTCTGCTTTTATCGATATAATTAGCAAAAGTATAGAGATCATAAGGACCGTTTGCGACCTTTACGGGATAAGGGATAAAAATAAAAACTAGGATAAACTATAGTTAGGAGGATATGTCCGTGAAGGTGGATGAAGAAGCGTATATAATGGCACAATCGTCGAGATAGGACCACACGACAAATTGTCTAAATTAAGGCAGCATTGGGGTCATTTTAGAGCATCGAGATGAAACTTGTCGAGTGTTCTTGGAATTGTCGTTAACCTTTAATCGTCCATTAAAGTGCTCTCATGGCAAGAATACCATAAGAATTGGAAATTTAGAATAAAGAATCATTGCAAAAGATAGACACTTTTCGCATATCGCAAGCAAGTACTTTTCGTCTGGATTGTTGCGCTCGAGAGTCAAAACTTTCTCAACGCGTCTAGATTGCGAAGCAAGTTGAAATGATTTCAATTAGAGATTTAACTTACAACGTACAGCGCTGCCTCCAGAATGACTTGAACGCGTTCGTTCGAAATATTCAATGCGTAAAGGACGTGTAAACGACGCGCAAACGATGACAAATGTTTTAAAGAAAATAATATTAATAGTACGAAATGTGCGACTACGCGTCCAGGGTTTGGATTATACGTGATCGTCAGAAGCGAAGGTGAAGAAGAGCGCAACGACGAGAACTATTTTCCTAAAAGCATAGGTGTACCTTGGCGAAGTAACAGCGCGAGTACCGTATACGTATACAAGCGTGTGTCCATCAGAAGCGTACATAGGAATTTCAAGAGTGGGAACTCCGAGGTCCTGCTGGCCCTCATCTTCGGTGGCCTCACGGTGAAGGTTGGAAGAGAAGGAGGAGGAAGGCATCGTGTACCGTTCTGTCCTCCGGAACCTCGGTTCATCGGGTCGGTTATTCCAGCTTCTCATACTCTTTAGAAAAAGCAGTCTATGACCGACCTGCTGTGCGGCCATCTCTCTCGTCTTCTATCGCCTTCTATCGCCTTCTATCGCCTTCTATCGCCTTCTATCGCCTTCTATCGCCCCCTTCCTCTCTGCGATACGAGTTTGTCGATCTCGACAATCGACGCAAGATACGGCGTTAGAGCGCTTTTCTCAGACTTATTTTCTCCATCTAACTAGATTTGTTTGTTTGTTGTAACGACACTTTGATCGATTTTAGTTTTAGTTTTTTTTTACGTACATTTAAAACCATATCAATACGTATTTATTTACTTGTAACAGCGGAACGCATTGGAACGATATTCTTTCAGATTGTTACAATGAAGTGCATAACGTTTTGCAATAACGAAGAGAGCACTGGAAGTGCGAGAGCGATAGATAGGTACGCGGAGCGGTAGAAGTGGTTGAAAGGGGAGAGAGAGAGAGAGAGAGAGAGAGAGGTGGTCGATGCTGATTCGTAGAAGGAATAAAAACAGAAATGGAAGCAAAACGATAGCTTTGCACTGCGAGAATAGATGAAGCGAGTGCGAAGATGGAGACGCTCCGAAGGATGTTACCATAGTTGGAGGAGGGAGGAGTACCCCACCACAGTATGCCACGCGTGATCGAGTTACTTGGACGAACTGGCCTGGCACAGGTGAGGTGAGGTTGGTATACGGCCTGCGGGACAAAGAACCGCAAGAAATACCGATACTACCTTGCTTCGGGACTTAAAGTCGCTGTTCGAACGAAAAGTATCCCGGCACCGTTATCCCTACTCGATGATGAATATTTTGACGTGTATCATGGATCGTGGGAAATAGTTGTTAGGACTCGCGTCGACTTGTAAATATCAACTTTTGATGACTCATTCGCCCAAATATAGTATACATGTAATGAAATTATCTATCAACTTTTATAGCTAAACGACTTTTATAAATACCGTATTCGATTCTTTTTGCAGAGACAACAAATTCATTTTTATTCGTTCGAATACTATAATGTTCGAATCGTGATCGCAACCGCACCCTTAGAAGGTCGTAGACACGTAAAACCTTCAAAGAAGATATCGTTACACCGAAACGTCGATACTTCGTAACGTTGCCTCATCCTCCTGCGGTTTATGTTAAAGTTCTTCGGTGATCTCATGTCGTATCTAGGTATTACGCGCAAAAGACTACAAAAGTAGCGAAATCTTTGTTAAAGGAGCGTTTTAAAATTGCTTAGTGACGGAAGAAAAGAGTAGTATATATATATATATATATATATATGTAAACATACACATGTATGTTGTATATTAATTTGGCTTACGTATATAGATATATTACATACGATCTACATCAGTCGTACGAGCGTTATGTTTGAAAAAAATAAAAGACTTTTTACGGCGATTAATGAGATTACTCATGATAAGGACTGCTCGACCACTTGTACGGTTCTTTTATACGTACGAGGAATGATCGATGTATCAATCCTGATCGACGATCTCAAAGCGGAAGCCCCACCCGTTTTACCAGTCCTACCTGCTTGGCCTGCGGGATCGAGGCGTTTCCACGTAAGAATTCAACTCGTTTCCGGTTTCTCCGCGACAGGTTAGCGAAGTATCAACGACGAGTCTTTAATCCAATGCACGTGCATTCGTTGCAGCGCAGTGGCTTACGTGGTATATGTAAAAACTGGAATCTCTCTCTCTCTCTCTCTCTCTCTCTCTCTCTCTCTCTCTCTCTCTCTGTAGTATATAGTACTGGTCAAATTCATTAATGTAGTTTTACGAATATCTCTAACGAAATTACGTCCGGTTACATATTTGCTAAGAGACGAAGCTCAAACAGCATTCCTCCGCTTCGAGAGGAAGAAAAAATGACGATCTTACTAGGAAATTTAGAGATACCTACCGCCAAGAGACGAACTACCGCACGCACGTACATGCGTAGTATCAACATAATTGCAAGCTCTTAACTCAGAATGACGTAAGAATATTCGTTCATCGTGGAAAATAAGGTTTTACTTTCGCTCCCTGGGTGATTATAATCCGTCAAGATGTTACGGTTGCATCAAATCAAGCACAAGTCAGAAAAATGCCACTTCTAATCGATGTTTGCATATCGTATGTACTAAGTAGATAATGTCTATAGGTAGCATGTAGGTAGCGTCTATTTGATCGTGAAAATATCTCAAGGAGCATCGTCATATTTTGTTTTGTTTCTTTAATTGGAAAAAATTTCACTTACGAATTTCTATACCGCTATAGCCCGTCTTTCCTCAGTCATGGGCGTCTTTTTACATTCGTCCTCTCATATACCGATTTCGTTGTCATTGCACAATGGTCCGTGTAATCAGGAGCGAGTGACTGTTGCCTGATGCACACCTTCCTCTTTTTTTCTCTTTTTGTTTTCTATTTTCTTTCTTCCCACATTCGCCGCGCTTTCTTTTACATTTTTCCCTTTCCTGTATTTTCATCGGAGCTGCAGGGGCAACCACAATGACGTCGGGGATTCGTCATTGTTCCAGGCGGCTATAAAGGCAAAAGCAAAAGCAAAAGCAAAAGCCAAAAGCGAAAGCGCTCCGGCAATACTTTAATGCGCTCCGGTTTCTTTCAACAAACGCGACCCTTCCTCCGCGCGACGGATGGCATCGAAAATCTCATCATTTAGAGTGGCTTGCTTTCAAAATACGAAGCATCAGCGAGAAGGGTTTCCCTTATATTCGTTGACGAGTATGATACAAGGTCTACGTATTCCTATTCGATAGGTAAAAAAACTAAACAACTCACTTAATAAAGAGAAACGAAGAAGATTCGTAAAGTTTCGTATGCTTTCTTACCTTTTCCTATCTTTGTATAATAGCTACATTTATTAATGACCAGCGAAAACGTGGACGCTCGATGATGCATTTGAACGGTGTGCGAGATGAAAATTGCATTCTACAAAGTAGAATAACCATAGTAGGATAGCGGAAGGGTGCATTTCCCATTCCTGCGAGGGTTAAAATCCACGGATTTGGGGGACGTGGTAGTAGTGAGAGAAAGACCGAGAGAGGGAGAGAGAGAGAGAGGCTAGTAGTTGGAGGGTGGCACAAAAGAAACCAAAGTACTAACTAGGGCATTAGCAGGGAAGCCCGGTTCGACAAACAAATTCAGCCCTCTCCTAAATCAGCGGCCTTCGCTCCCTTCGCCATATTTCCGTTTTCACAAGGGCAGCTAGATACGCGTTGCACGCGTTATCGATTAGAAAAGCGTAAGGATAAGAAGCGAAACGAACGAACGTTTCTACATTATATTTTTATGTCTTTATATATTTGAAATTGGAATTAAGTAACAAGTGCGATAAAAGTAAATTGAATTATTGTAAATGTAGGTATTTATGTGCATCGATAATGTAGGTAGTTATACATATTTACACACGTATAGGTACATATGATACGTGATACCTATCGATCTATCGATGAAATCAAATTTATTGGCCGTAAGAGAAATTCCAAACAAGTTTAAATTTTACTAAAGCGCAGTTGTTAAAAGGGAGATGGTAAAAAATCAGAAGGAAATTTGCCGCTACTTGGGAGCACCGATCAAATCCCAACCCGCCTCCAGGATAAACCGAGATTGATTCGGCCTTGGAAATGGAGAAGGGAAGAACCAGCAGCAACTCCAGGGACGCAACCCAGCTGCGCTAGGAGTGACTAATACTCGGAAGAGTATTCTCGAGGTGTGGCCAGATTTCGGGCCGATGTAGGAAGGGGAGTTCTAGACAAGCGAGCTCAAGGGGTGAGTACGAGGCGAGGGTTCCTCTACTTTTAGAGTATATCTATACGTAGGTGTGTGTGTGTGTGTGTGTATAATCATACGTATCATACGTACGTCCAAACGTCCTGACGCGAGAAGCATTCGGCATTAACGCGTAGATCCGTCGTTAGATATATGAGAATCAGGTAGATATACCTCCAATTTCGTAATCGAGAATCTGTAAAAGAACGTTCGTCGAGTCTTCATCGGGTCTTCGTCGAGTCTTCATCGAATATTCTCCGAGCACTTATCGTTCGCAGTTTTCGTTCGCAGCTCTCGGTTTAAAGGCGAATTACTAAAATTTGTACGATTTAAAGAGAAGGGACTAATACGTCGTGCATGATACTGACGATTATACTACAGCAGTAGTGGTTATAATAATAATGATAAGAAGGAGGAGAGGAGACATCAGAGGAGGAAGAAGCCTCTCGAGCGTGGCCGGGCTACTTTACCCGCATGTGCACACGCGTGTCATTGACCGATGTGTCACGTTCATTGGTGGCTCGAACGCTCGGAATGATCGCGAGGAGAAGAAGAGGAACAAAGAAGGCGATGAGAAGGAAAGAAGGCGACGTATGCAGGACGGTCCCGGTGGTGACGTAGGACGTAGGAAAGAGAAAAGGGGTGGGGGAGATCCGCGAGTCGGGGGCACCGGCTAATCTAAAGGAGCGACCCACGGGGTATGTCGTTCGCTAATCACCCTGATGAAGCTTGATGGGGCCAGCAGCAATTGTCTCGAGTGAGATCACTTTGCGCACTCCGCTTCACTCCGCTTCGCTACGTAAGCATTACCACGATATATTGATTTTTTCCGCTTTTATTCTCTATCGATTTAGCATTACGATCGATCGATCGATCGATCGATCGATCGATCGAGCTTGGCACTTGGATCGAACTTGGGCCTGCGTTTGAATCGCGATAAAAAATTCATTTGGGAGTTAGTCGCGTCGAATTTTCAATCGTTTTCTTACTCCGAGAATCTAGATTTAATATCTTTCTACTTTGATCGAATAACGAGAGCGGGAAAGGCGAAAGGGATAACGAATAAAAACGATACATCTCCGAGATTCACTTTTACCTTCTTTGTCTTTTGAAAGGACGCCGATATTCTCTTCTCGATAGCGCAACGTAGTCACTTTCGACGAAATAGCGGGAGGGTGTGCGACAGAACGTGCACAGATGGTACGTCCCGCGTGGTTTAGAATGTGCCGCACTACCATCCCCATATGTAGGGATGATAGTAAAACTCAGTTCAGAAAAGGGAGGGGGTGTCGTATAACTCCGGCTCGATCCTTCTTTTCTCCTTCTCTTTTTCCATTCTCTCTCGTTTCTCTTCCCTTTTTCTGCGCTCCGATCGGTATCGATTGTCGAAAGATGCCCACAGAGAAGAGTACCGTCACCTTAGCCTATTATCAAAATTTACCCGAGCGTTATATTCATAATATATACTCGAGCCGTACTTATGAACTCGAAATTCTTTTTCGTCACTCTTGTGGCAGAAATAACAGCGAAAATAAAGGAGATATTCAATGCTATCTCAAAGTTTGAGACGAGGGAGAGAGAGAGAGAGAGAGAGAGAGAGGAAAAGAAAATCTTACGTATGTATATAAGCAGCGCTACGTAGCGTTATATAGGTAGCCCGACGCGATGGGACACACGACTGAACCTTGAGAAAATCCAAATTCTAGGGTCGTGTGAAAGGTTACTACGTTCTACGTTCTACGTTGTTAGGATGGATATAACACATGTGCGGTAACCTTCTTTGGTCGCCTCCCTCGATAATCGTCATCCCAGCGCGTCTTTAGAGCCACGCACGAGCGCTGCGCGCAAGAGTATTAGTTTAGTGCGAGTGCATAGAAACTTTCCGTACATCGGAGATTTTAGCGCGGAATTATGCGTTATATCTTTGACGTAATAATATTACGTATTATATCTCTTTTGGGACGATAAAACCTTAAAGCTATCGATAAATCGTAAGATCGCTCTTTCTTTCATCGGCAGATTTCGTCGCCACTCGTACAAAAGCAACGCCGATAGACAAGGCAAGATATACAAAGTAATGGTTTATTCCTTGTAAAAAGAAATGTCCACGATGTTCGGAATGTATTTCGAATGGATCGCTAGAGTTCGTTGGCACCGCAGTGTAAAAGATACATCGAAACCCGCGACAGGTGCGTAAAGCACACTTCTCACCAAGTTGCTGGCACACGTACATCCGGGGTAAGTACACGAACCGCTCGGTTTCTCATCGAGAATACGTAATCTCGTGACACGAAGGAGCATACCAATTCCTCCCGTTACACGAAATACCAACTCGACAGACCATAGGCTTTTATTCAAAAAGAGAAGGAGGTGTATTCTCGATTGTTGCGTTTAAGTAGATTTCGGAATGATCGAATGTTCAACGGCATACCAACGAACCTTTTTCGACGATTTCAACGATCAAGTATGGAATCGAAGATGAATTTTGATTCCGGTTAAGTGTATCTACCGAACGTAATAGTGCCTTCTGAAATATACTTATATTTATTTACATACCACAAAGGTTTTTCGTCTGCGACAGGATTATTACGTCGGATAACAATACCACCAAGATCTAGAAAATAGTTTGTTAATGGGACACGAACAAGTCGCTTTGGCTTTCGAAGATGTGAATTGAATTAATAAAAAGTGTAAAAAGAAGCACTGATGTGTATTTTCTAAAAATAGAACATCTATTAATTGTCTAGATACTGGAAAGGTTCTAAAAGAAAAGCAAAAGCACGATCGAAGGAGAGGAACGAACGGAAGTTAAAGGAAAATGTCAGAGAAAGGGATGGTGGGTGGGCGGAAGTGCTCTGTGCACCATCAACGTGGATAGGAGTGGAGCGGAAGGAGAGGAACGGGAAAGAGGGTAGAGCGGAAGGGCGGCAGATAGAGGAAAGCGCGGAAAGGATAGGGGTGAGAGAAGCGACGGAGTATAGAGGGTGGTCGGTCGGTCGGTTGGTCGGTCGGTCGGTCGGTCGGTTGGCTGGTTGGTTGGTTGGTTGGCTGGATGGCTGGCTGGCTGACTGGTTGGTTGGTTGGCTGGCTGGCTGGCTGGCTGACTGGCTGGCTGGCTGCTTGGATGCCTAGGTGGGTGGTTGGGCTGGAAGCGGATGAAACGGGAACCGGAACAAGGGTGGGGCAGGAACACGACGTCGACGCCGACGCCGACGCCGACGCCGACTACGACTACGACGCCGACGGCGGCCCCGGTCCCGATACGGCGGAAGCGTCGCGTTTGCCGGAAGTCGCCAAGGAAATGAAATGCCTCCCAGCCAGCCAACCCTCGGGAGTTTCTGCGACGACTGAACAGGAAGTAGCGCTCCGCGCCAGAATTTCTCGCAGTTCTCTTTTCTGTCTGGAGAACGTGCGAGTGGATAGCATCCACCGAGTTGCCATCCAACTGAGCGTTTCTCAACGCGAAGGAAGATCGCGATTTATTCTCTCTCGCAATTACCATTCTACCATCTATTTACATATATATATATACATATATATATATACACATATACACATACATGCGCGCCCACACACACGGAGAACGAGAGTATATGTTGCAGAGATTTTCGTGCAAAGTGTAATTGTTTAAAAGAGAAAAAAAAAGAGAAAACAAATAGCTGTGACTACATCCTTTCTAATAAAGAACATGTCAATATTTTTGCGGTAATGCTGGCAAGACGCAACATAGAGTGATTGATAGTTGAGAACCTAATGAAACCAACTCGTGTCTATTCAGGCATACGCGCATACACGCGTCTCTCGATACGGTCGTTCGAGAATAGCGAGAATGCCTTAGTTTTCCAACATTTGTGTTGCGTCTCGTAGCGAATTGGCGAGGCGTATGCGTTAGGAAAAAGGAAAATAGAATCAAGAGCACGGTAAGCGTCTAGCGTCTAACGTCTACGATATGCGTTCGGATTATTATCCTTAAATACGATATATGCTCGTGCAACGTAGACTCAAGGCTAGGTAAGGGAGAGCAGGGCGTTAAATACATGATTTATCGTCTATCTCTACTTGCTACGAATACCAGGATTGCATCAGCGACGCTTACGAACATTAATATGGACGATCGTTGAGCGAGCGTTACGATCATCGTACGGATTTCACACACGAATTATTTCCAATCGTCTACGGATGTATCCCTCATCCAATCGCTCGTCAATTTTATCCGGACCTTTATTTTTCAACGGGCCTTTCAGCCCAACTATTTAATCTAGATCTAAATTATTTTCAATATGATATCTTTTTATACGATGCACTAATTTCCAAGTAGACGTATAAACTGGTATTGATTGTGACATTTAATGCGCCCGATACCAAATTGTCATGGAGAAAGAATTATATTTACCTTCATCGCAGCAAGCGAGAATCGATCGAGCTCGAAACATCATGGCTGGTGCCTTTACTTTCTTCGCGCGTAAATATCAGCTTCGCGTAGAACTTCCCACAGTTGCTTTCGCAACGGTTCCAAATGTCAGATGCGCGCTACGGCTTCCTATAAAAGTTCGTTACATTCTTTTGCATGAGTATACGAAGCCTTCCCAATTTATCGTTGGTAAAATAGGTATGTAGATACCTACGTAAAAGTAACGTAGAAATGGAAGTATAAATGTTTGAAGAAGGATCAAACAAGTTGTATCGCCGTAAGAGCGATCGCTTTATCCAAAAAATTGCATTAGCAAAGTAATTGTATAATAGCGCGCGATAGTTGTTCCAAAACTATATCTCGATAAACGAAAAACTCGTTTGTGATTACGTAGATAATTTCATTTATCGGAGCGCTTTGACGAAGCTAAGAAAAAGAAAAATAGAGTTTTGAAAATAGCGACTGTGCAACTATATCGAGTTCCTGTGCTCCGGACGATTGGATAACAGCAGGAAGCCGCCTTCGTTGCATAATATAGATGTTGCGCAATCGATACCTTCACCTTATGCGCACCTTATGTTGTCGTGACAAGAGAAAATCGGTGAACGGATGGAATTTCATACCTTTGCAGATCGCCTGGAATTTTTTGGTAAATTTCATGCTCTTCGTAAAACTTTAAAGGTTTTACTAAAAGGACCAATCACGCAAGGAAGTTGCATGTACTATTTGTAATCTCGCTAGAAAGCGATTACATCATTTTGATAAATTCTAGGTGTGCGCGTGAGAGAGAGAGAGAGAGAGAGAGAGAGAGAGAGAGAGAGGATGATTCAACTTGTTATTAATTTACGTTAAATTTATACGCATAATGCATCAATCTCAGATTGCTCCAAAGCATCGTATGGATAGCGCACAAAGTATTGCATATTTTAACATACAGCCGTGTGCTTCAAGTAGGTGAAAGTACGCAGACTTCGAGATAAGGTCACAATCATTTTAATGTTACTCGAACTCAGCGGCGTTGGTGGTTATCGTGCCACGAGTATTTTCTCGAGGTCGCAAAGATATTCGATATTGTCCGATTCGTTATTTGTTGTACAAAGAATTTGTAAAAATGCCATGGATAATCGTATCCTTCAGTGCGTTTCACATTTATAAGTTGCAGAAGCTCCTAGTACGTAGAAATTAAAGTGATTCGATCGTCGGTCGAGTCGGTAAAGCCGTTCGATAGGAACTTAAGGATGCGGAATGAGGTATGGCTTCCTCCATTATACGTGTGCTAATGTTTTGTTCGCAAAGTCATTCCTCAAAAAATAATTTGACGAGTCAAAGTATCGTCAAGACTAATTTTAAAATGAAACAACGATTGCATCGATGGATCAGGTTTTAATAATCCGAGAGAAAAGAAAAATTCGATGATAGCAGATTGTATTAGAAGATTTAACGTAGATCGTTGAGAACGTATCACTCGTTGATGAAGGTGCGCCGAGCTGAGACGCATCCCGGAAGTAGGTGCGTCCAACGTAGTTCCTTCTTTTCAGACCTGCTCCGATTCGAATAGTCTTACGACCATTACTGTTGTTCTTAGTAGTATTAGCAGCGGCTCGTTGCTTGTCGTTAACGTGGTGGTGCTTACACATCGGTAAGCAAGAGAGGGAGAGTAAGAAGGTGAACGTGTGCTCGAACGTGTGTTCGTGCGCGCAAGCAAGCAAGTGAAGGTACTGGACGCGCGCGCGAGAGGGACAGAAGGAGAGAGAGAGAGAGAGAGAGAGAGAGACAGAGAGAGAGAGAGACAGAGAGAGAGAGAGAGAAAAGTTGGTCGTAATCTGTGGGAGAGGATGAGAAGGCAGCCAGGCATGTCGAAAGGAAAGGAAGCTCCACGGACCTCAGTTCCGCTCGTTCGTCTTCCTATCCGATTCTCTTTGCCTCCGCGAGTACTCGCGCACATATCTATACTTATGCAATACATACCTACACGTTTCACAAATTAATGCGAAAAATGAAAACTTTATTCCGCGATCGTCATGAGAGATTCGATTCGATGGTAATAATAAAGTCGATTCGAAAATGAATAAGTAATCGAAGGTAAGAGCGGACCGTGAAAGCTCGGAGAAAAGAAAGGAAGAAAGGACATTATTTTGATATACACCACTAGCTATGTTAGCGGACTAGAGACGATACTGTCAGATTCCTATGTTGATACACGTGTAGACGATAATACATATAGGATAGGTGCACGACGGTACGCTCCTGTACTCACCTACATCGAGGACGTATCGTAATCGAGCCGAACGACACGCTTCCGAGCATTGATAACCGGTTCGTCGGCTCGACGGGTCAAATCATGAAGTCGCCATAGCTGTAAGCGTCTGCCGCTCACTTCAAGAGTTTCTTCCTTATCGTTCATTTGATCGTTTTCGTTTCCTTCGTTCGAGCGTTAACGCATTATTAAATTACAAGTAACTCATATCGCACAGGATCGATCGTTATTCCATCGAAATTACATATTTTCGATATAACAGATCTAATGTAGGTCGATCCCGAAGGAAGGATCGTGCTGGGAACGAAAAGAAAGATCGGTCATTGTCGACTCCTTGTAAAATCGTAGATAGATAAGTACTCGTGGTTCATAAAGAAATGGAAAGTTTATCGTTTGGGCGATAAATAAAGTCGAGGTAGAGTCCTCGTGCAGGCACGCTTTATAACTCGTATTTTCTAGTTTTTATTCTTAAAGAAGAATCTCGTATGAAAATAGGCGATAGCAATGTACAATATAGGAGCTAGTTTATTCGTTAGCGTATTAACAAGGAATTGTGTTACCCGTTGGTTGCTCCCGGATTGCTATAACTACGCTATTACCGTAACCGATTACATAAGCCGAGCGTGCGTTAACACACGGCCCGCGAGTCGGAACTCGCTTTGCCGGAGCTCTTAAAGCGCATGTGAAATGCGCCTTAAGGCATCGTACAAGAGACACTTTCTCCAAAGCAACGAATACTCGCTCGGTCGGATTCTCAGTCGAATAGGCCAACAATTCTATTATTCATTTAATAATAATGTAATAACGAAGTCATACTCGCGTCCAAATTCAATTGGTTGAATATTTGTCGTAATATGTTATTATTTCATGATTATTATTATTCATTGCTTGCGTGCGTGCGTGCGTGCGTGCGTGCCACAGTGCGGTATATGCCGTATCGTGATATGGATGTACATACATCTACGTAGAGACAGGTATAGCTAAAGACTCGTTAATAGGCGAAAAAGAGAACAATCGTGTTGGTAGGTAACTGCATCGAAGAATAGCATGTAAAGATGTTGCACATCCGGGATGACGAGTGGAGCTCTCTTCTCCTCTCCGTCGTTTGCCCTCCTACCCTTTTCTTTCTTCTTCGACCGCTCGTCCTCCTTCGTTCCAGTGCTTCTGCAACACGGCATTTGGGATTAGGCGGAGGTGAGAGGAGCAGTGTCGTAATCGTTCGAGAAAAGCAAAAGGAGAAAGGAGGGGAGGAGGAAGAGACCGGATTCCTGCAAAGGCCTCGTCATCGCTCGTTGCCATAGAATGTCTGCCTTCGAGATGTGATATTCTCGCGAATCGCGATGAAAAAAAGGCCAGACACAATGACTACTACAAAGTTATTTTAGTCAAATCGATAACTTTGACCGCTTTCGATGGGAATTACGTGAAAAGTGAAACGATGACATTTAATCACATTTAAATATATTTATTATTCCCGTCTCACTCGGTATACCTACTCCCTTTCTTATTTCTTACGATCATCCTTTTGCGCTCCCTCTCCCTATTTTTATCTCCTTTTCTTTCCTTTATCTCGTTCCTTTCCTCCTTCTGCGGTCTCCCGCGATTTCTAATTGGGCAACGCAATTTCCTTCCTTCGCCTCGCATGAGAAATTCCTGGATTGCGCAAGTGCCGCTGCCGGATTACTAAACCACTTCGCTTACAGCGTTCGATGCTCTATCGTAAATGCGATATGCGTCGATTACACAGTGCCATCGAGTAATGAAAGAATAAGATACGCCATCGGGATTTCAATCGATCACTCGGTAGCTACGTACGTACGTAGATGGCCAATACAGGGCCATAGGTCACTCAAGATCCGTTCGACTGTCTCTTCTACACTTTTATACCGTGTAGATTACGACCAAGTATAATCGTTGACCGACGTACACGTTAAATATGTATTCTCGTATGAGAAACTAAAAAATACGAACGACTCGAATGAAAAACGTCTCGAACAGGCATGACATTAATCACGACGCAGGTATGTGGGAAGATCTTACGGTCGGCTCGTCCAAGGAAAATTTCTTTTCTCGCACGACCGATGATCCACAATAGACCCGTGGATTCCTTCAAAATTTACGTGCGATCAGTCAAAGAAAGGAGAACCCTCTACTAGCTTCTCTCAAAAGTTCCAAGCTTCTTCGCTCTTCCGCGCTATCTCAAAAGCGAATTGAAAGCGCACTACCTGCTCTTTAAGGTCTACATTTTATACATACGTACGCGCGCACTTCCACAGTGACGCGCTTACACGTTCATATTACAGGCATCTGTACACGTGTGCGTGCGTGGGTGCGTGCGCGTAGGTATACATGTAGGCATATATACGTAGATACGCGTATATCCAAGATACGTATAATCGAATGTTTCGTCGTCGATACTCGTGAGAAATAAAAGGAAGCGCTTTGATTCGATGTACGCAAGTAAGTGCATGTAATAGAGTGATATCGGCGATGCACCGCTGGAAACACATAACGTTGTAGCATTTAACAGTTATTGCTAGGTCGTACGAAGGATTTGCTCGTAAGCACGTGCCCGACTACGTCCGACTATATTACGTTTGAAACGTCAAAGCTGAGAACGATTAGAAGAAGGCGAAGCTTGTGCTCCATCGGTTTGAATCGTTGAAAACGTCTAAATCGTCTTTTATCGGAAGGGAAGGAAGAGCGTCGTCGATTCCGCAACCGCTTGTGCAGGGAGAAGGTTCGAATCCCAAGACGTCCCTGGACAGCGCATACTCTCGTAACGAAATTCTTTTGGCATTTGCACGATGCGATCCTCGTCGTATTATGTTACGCCCGCTCGCGCAGGTGAACGTGTATGCATACGCGCACCACGGTAGACGTGGTCCGTTTCCCTTTCCTGCTTCTCTGCCTTCTCCCACCGCATGATCTTTTTTTCTGATCTTTTTCGGAGACCCTTCCGTAGGAGCGAGGGTTCCTGTATCAAAAGGAGAGACCGAAGTTGAGGAGGAGAGACGCGCGAGGATCGGAAGGGCCCAGAAGAAGCGGTACAGGTAGCTCTCTCAGGACGCCCACAAACCTGTTTTACCTGTTATGTTCTGCCCTGCCTGGCTTATGAGTACCACCGATTCCTGTGGTGCTTGTGACTGATGGTGCTGGTCATGGTGTTTGGCGCGCTTTTTTTTTCCAGGAAACAGTATCGCTTTTATAATCAGTTATATTTCAATAGAATCCAGCGCAAAAATCGTTCGATCGATTTTTGATAGATTCATCGTTTAACTGGGGCGCGTGTCAGGATTGCGTCCGAGTCATAACATTCTATCGCGACAGTTTATACGTCGAAGTATAGACTGGATTCGGAGTTTGCGCTTAGACGCTTTTTAAAATACCCTCGAAGATATCAACGTGACGAGAAAGTCAAAAGTAAGAACGAAGAGGAAGAAAGTAGAGATTACGCAACCCGAACGAACAGCTTGACGATATGTGTAACGTTTTCGATGTCGAAACTAATAAGGGCGAATACAATTGGTAGGCGGCGGGAGTTGGTTCGAAGAGACGATAGAAAATTCTATAAGAAAATGTAATAAGAATATTTCCATATTTTTCTTGTGACGCAAGAAAAACATTTTCGTACCTATCGAATGCACTTGCTGCGACTCGACGTTGCAGACGGTCAATGTAAAGAAAGAAGAGAAAATAGGAGTATATCTAGTATTTTAACCGGTGTCGCGCGATCGATAACTTTGTCCGTCGGTTGGTTCGAAAAGCGGTTTGCCCGCGGTTTTATTCTCGTCGAGTGTCAACGATCGGCTGGGGTTAACTCGGCGACAATCACGATAACGATTACGAGGAAGCTACGAGGAAGTCAGCGAATCCCCTTCCATAATCTCCCGTCGGAGTTCCCTACCCGTTTATCGTAGCTGCACTTTGATTATTTCCGTTCGCGACGGAGCACGAGTTTAACGCCGGCGCCTCATTGGAGAACGAGTCTCACCAATGGATGCCCCGAGAATTTCTTCGCGTTTAACTTTGGACGATAGACCCGCGCGGGGCGCAGCGCTTTCCGAAGAAAAGAAATAGAAATGTTGCATTCGCAAAATCGTATTCGCTGTTGGATGAGGTTTTCGTAAGAAACAACCCTGTCCGATAACAAAGAGAGTGATTTAAGATACGATGCGTATGCGTATGTATGTACGAGCATATCCGTTTACGTGGTGCTGCCATCTTGCGGTAGATCCAGTCTCGCAACGAACTTCTCGGATAAAGGAAGGTTACGATTATCGGACCGTTCGATAATTTTCTTTTTTGATCAGAGTCGTTCGCGTACGATTAAAAAATATTCTTCATCGTCCCCTTAATTGGATCAGAATTAAAATAGATGTAATGTGTCGACGTGTGGGAAGCAAGTCTGGCGAGGACGAAAAGAGCGGCTGTTCTCGAGAACTCGTCGATCCGAACAAGTGGTCAGTATTATTCGAGAATTGGACACTACTGGGACAGGAGTTTGGCGGCGCGCATCGGCCGCGCGCATCGGCGGCGTACACCACTGGCGGATCAGGGCGCTCTCTTTCCATCTCTCCGAGTAGCGTTGCCGATATCGACGATGCCAAAGTGGGGATAGAATCTGGCGGCAAGCTAGCAGGCGATACTTCCTACTGCATGACTCGCGCGACTTGGACGAGCTTAGTCACTCGCCAGCTACGAGACGCGTGTCTCTCCTTCTCGTTCGCTACTACATCCGTCGCTCCGTTCGCACTTTGCTCGATCAAGCACTGTACAGAGTGTGTGTAGCGTAAGAGGAAAGAAAAACGAGTAGAAAGAGAGCTACGCGAAACTACCGCCACCGCTCTCGAAGAGCAGCAAATGTCTCTTCGAGGAGCTTAAGCCGGCATATCTTTTTCTCTCTCTCTCTCTCTCTCTCTCCCTCTCTCTCTCTCTCTCTCTCTCTCTCTGGCGCGCGCGCCAGTCAGCCAACCCACTCTTTCTCTTGCTTTTTCTCTTTCTTTCTCGCCCCCTCTCCGATATCCACTCTGATCTTCTCGATCACTCTCCCATCCCTCCTTCTAATCTCATCCTATTTTTCCTATCGCTAAAGGAAGGAAACTTATCGAGGAGGAAGGACCTGTTTGCGGCCAGATGGTTAATACGAAATTGTGACTTGTTAGAGATAAATGAGTCTCAAGTGTACGCAGTTCGTGTGGATATTCAACGTTCTCGTCGTTAATATTTTTGTCGAGTACATTGCGCAGCATCGCTGAACCGTTGTTGAGCCCTCGCTGACGTTCATCTAACCTCGACGTGTACTCACGTGCGCGAGCAGTGACGTTTCGTTAATCCAGAACTGTGACGGCGGGTTCGCGTCTGTATGCGTGTGCGTGTACGCGTGTGCGTGTGCGTGTGCGTGTGCTTGTATGTGTGTAATAAAGAAAAAAAGAGAGAGAAAGAGCGAGAGCGAGAGCGAGAGCGAGAGAGTGATAGAGCGAGAGAAGAGGCTTTTTCCCTCCGTAAGATAAATATTTGAGCCTCGGTTACGTCTTCCGACGTATCCGCTGAACGATGAACTCGAAAAAAAGAATCTTTATCGAGTGAATGCCGATAAAAAGTCATTGGAACGTACGTTAGTTAAGGGGCCGAACGACGTTGGGTCACATTGATGATATCGTGAGACGGTACGTCACATCACACGACAGCCACGGCACAAGGAGGAGAAAGGGAAGAAGGAGGTGGTGAGAAGGAGGAGGAAGAAGAGGAGGAAGAGGGAAAAGAAGAAGCAGGAATAGAAGATCGCTCTTCGGGACGTAGCTAGATCGGGGATGCTCTAACAAGCTGCATCGCATCGCGGAGGGATTTGATAAACCTGCGAAAGCATAGTTTAATCGAGGTACACAGCGATTTTATCCTTTTTCTCCTTGTATTTCGGAAGCAGATGCTTGTACGACTTTTACCGTGGAGACGTATCTCGTAACGCCTTCAGCTCCTTTCTTTTAAATTTTCCGCGTCGAAGCGACGCGACGCGACGCGACGCGACGCGACGCGACGCAACGCGATGCGACGCGAGGCAACGTTCAAAGTGGAATATCAAATATAGATCTTTTTCGTTTCGATAAACGTTTAGCACGAGCAATGCAACGTTTCTCCTTTGCGATCTTATTAGAACGATTAGAAGTGCTTCTCGTTAGAATGATTAGAAAAAAAAAAAGGAGAAGATTCAACGCAAGAGTCGAAGTAGCTGCGATCTACATTAATTCGATAAGCTGTTTGGGTCGTATCTTTGTTTTTCTTTACAGTTAATAAATATTCGTAGGCAGGAGAAGCATCAAATTCGTAATCGATAATAGTAAGCGCGCCCTCGAGAATCGTTTCTTTTATTCCCCACGTCACAATGGAATATCGTTAAGGAGAGCGAAGAGAACCGTGAGATTCGATTCGATTTTTTTAAACCGACTTCCTAACGTCTTTATCGTTATCGTTATCGTTATCGCTAGATATATAGTTCAATGGATTTAACGCGTTCCGATGTCACGCGATTTGTAAACGCGTCGCATATGCATGGAACTAATCGTTTGCTTCTTCATTTTCTTATTTAGATTCTCTTTCCTAGCGCGTTGGTAGGTATTATTATTATCGAGTAGAAAGTGCGATAAAACGAGGGAACGGATTAGTAAATGAAATGTGAAGCGATGATGTTCGTAGAAGAATAAAAGAGATCGTATTCGTCTCTCTCTCTCTCTCTCTCTCTCTCTCTCTCTCTCCCTCTCTCTCCCTCTGCGCGAGCAACGAGGCGCGTTGCGAAATAAGCGCGATTATATTAAACGCTTATCCGCGAGTCCTCGTATAAAGTCGGAAGAAAGAATGATTCGAATGGTTTCTCTTTCGCTCCCGACGTTTCTTTTCGACACGTGGCAAATCTGGTAGACAAAGCGATATTCCCGAAAAAACGTTCGGATCAGTTTCGCAGGATTCATTAGATGTTGCAGTAATTCTTTCGACTTGGTAAGTTTGGGATTGGATAGAACGTAACGCATACGTACATACATCATATATACGTACAAAATACGCGCGCACATATAGAAATGCAATGTTTATATTTGAACAAGATACATAAGATTACGGAGTAGAAGAAAATAATAGCTCCATTTTCTGTAGGAATTCGTCTCCGTCACCATACTGCACGTTGCGGTCACCTATTTCTGTTTTGCTTCCTGGTTGCCGACGCTTCTGAGACAAGCTCGATGTGATTACATTGAAAAGGTCGTCTCTTCTCTTCTCTCCTTTCCTCGCTCTCCATTCCTTCCCTTTCTTCTCCTTCCCTCTCCTCTCCTTCCCTCTCCTCTCCTTTCCTTTCCTTTCCTCGCCTCGCCTCGCCTCGCCTCGCCTCTCGTCTCTCTCTGTCTCTTCCACTGGCACTGCCGTTCCCCTCGCTCCGACGTCCTCCTTCCGTTTCCAGTCTCTCCTACTACCATCGGATTACTCTCCCTCCCTACCATCTTCCACCCCGCCCCTCTTTTCTCTCTTCCGTCTTCTCCTCCTTCTTACTTTGCTCCCTTCCGTCTTCTTGTCGCGCCGTTTCTTTTCCCACTCTCTTCCTTCTTGCTCTTCTCTACTGTCTACTCCCACCCTTGGTATAGGTGTATATGTAATACCTTGTTCGCACTATTATTCGACTTTTTCTTACCTGTCTTTGCTTCTTTTTCGTCTTTCATTATCGTGTTCTTGATTATAAGTAGGTAATGCTTTGACCATAAGTCATAACGCGATCGCTAGTAACGATTGTCTCCGCGTTACACTCGTTACGACAGATGCTTGGCACCTTCCGTACGCGTCAGCCTGTGACACCTGACACCGTTCCGACTCGGTCGCGATACCTTCATTATTTTTTTTTCGAGCTCGTGATAATACCTGCTCCCCTTTCTCGATTTCTCAATGTACGTCTTCGCTCGTGTTAGGGGTTGCCCATCTCCTCTCTCCCTCTCCAAGTGCTAAATTTATGCGGCCGTTCGGTTCACGATTCTGCCATTAGAAAATCTTTATGAAAGTCCTGCCATTAGAAAATCTTTTTCTTTATTTCTGCAAGAAAATCTTGGAGCATGGCAATCGTGATCGATCGCGAGTAAGATAAAAGCGCTACTTGGATAGCAAAGAGAATGGTTAGAATGTGGGGAGAGAAGGTATACATATGCGCGCGAACGAGCGAGCGAGCGAGCGTGTGTGAGTACATGTAAAGATGGATAGAGGAGTGGCAAAAGGGGAAGTGCACGAAGGGTGAGCTTGGCTGAAGGCGGCGCGGTAAGAAAGCGGTTCGTCGTTGACGACGACGAGGAGCGCGGGAGGAAAGGCGGCGGAGAAAGGAAGTGGGACGAGAGGAGGGGGAGCCCTTTCAACGCTATTGCGTCGAGCTCACCGGAAGAGCCCCGAACCCGGAAGTAAGAGAGAGGAAGCAGTATATACTGTGGCTTGGAAAGAGAAATGGAAATTTCTGTAGGACCCAGAAGGGAAGGGCTCGATCGATCTTCGTGAGGATTGTGACAACGCACCGCCGACTTTGAAACGACCTTCGTACAAAGTCAAAAGATTCGATTCTTTCTATGGTTACCCATTTAATTCTACGGTTTCACCGCTTGGATAGTGGATCCCGTCGAGTTCCGATCTCGGAACGGAGGATGTCTAGACCAACCGTTAAGGAATGCGAAAAGACACGAGATAACGAAGCGATATCGCTACGAACGGCTATAGATAGATGTACCAAAGACGTGGCGCGCGTTATGTCTTTTTTCACTCGATATATTTCCGTTTGCTCGTTGCTCCCAACGAGCAAATCCGATCATTTCTCCTCGTTGCGTCGAGGCTCTACTTCGCGCGAGGATATAGATATTATTATAATTACGAGACATAACCAAGCGTATGCGTGACGACGCCGCGGTACTCGACTTAGGAACGGCGCTGAACACGTCAGACGAGACGTGTCTCCGACAGTTAAGGCGTGGTAAGGAACGCCATATTCGCATTGTATCTACGACATGTTTCATCGGCGTAGTCTTCTTATAGGTGTGCTTGGAAAATTTAACGAATCAAAATATGATCTCATCCTATCGATGATCCATGCTTTGGGAATCTCCAAGTATCCGATTGTATCAATTGTTCTTTTCAAATATATCCCTATATCGTTAGATCGGCATACAGCTTGTACCCGGTTGATCGTTCTTTTAAAATGTCCGAAAGTGCTGTCTGTCATCGAATCTTTCTATTCCATCCTACTTCATTTTATTGACAAATTCAATTTGAAACGCAATATGTATATTCATCGAACGATGGGGGAAGAAATATCGTCCGCATCTTTTCCCATTTCGTCGTTTTTTCCTTTTTGCTTTAGCGAAAGAGAAGAACCGGTCGGTATCCGGACCGGAAGCACGGACCTTGGTCCTCTTTTTCTTCTTTATCGCTTGTAAAAGAGGCGAGGAATGGAGCCTCATTGGCGTCTTGTCAGATCTTTTATCTTTTCCCTTCCGAAGAACCTCTCTCTCTCTCTCGCTTCCTTTCTTTCTTTCTTTCTTTTTTCTTTCCTTCTTTCTTAAGCTCCTTCTCTCCGTCTTTCCGTCACTTTGCTCTCTTCTTCTTTCCTCATTGTTCCTATAGCCACCAAATACGAAGAGCTCGCGCGCGTGTGTGTGTGCGTGCGTGCGCGCGCGCGCGCGCGCGTGTGTGAGAGAGAGAGAGAGAACTCTGCCTTTCGTATTCCCGCCTTTTACCGTATCTTTCGACCGACCAAGCACGAAAAACTAAGCAAAAGGAAACTGGCGGACACGATGGATGGCATCCGGCTCCTCTTGCTGCCGTTTGAAAGAATCCGTTCGGTCGGAGTTGCGGGAAAGAAAAAGGCAGAGGAAAGGGAAGTACCAGTGGTAGGTCTCCTCATAACGAGGAAAGCTTATGCACGTCGAGTCACTAAAGTTTAACGATGTCTTACTTTATTTCAAAGCGATAACAAAGTTGGTAGAAAGAATCTCTGCTTGTTGTTTCGCGTATGATGCCTTTGATTTTGATCGATCCAATCGATCCAGTAGATAGAATGCGGACGAACGAATGGAATGCTTGATTTCTTATCCTACATCGTATTCATTTAATGTGTTTTTGATAAAAGGATAAAACAGAATGAGATGCTCGTTGCGAAAAATAAACCGATCGAAACCGATTTGCTTCCGTTCGTTTTATGTGGAACGCGGAGTTCCTTCTCGTATTTCACACGTACGACGCTCTCACAGGGCAACAACTCTGGCATTCCTTGCCGTCGGGATAACTATTATTACGAGTCGGCGGATCCGGGACAAGAGACACGACGATAGTTCTCCTCTCCTCCCGTTCTTCTCTCTCATACCCCTCCTTCGTTCTTCTCGTTCCACCGCTAGTAACCCTCTCCTCACATTTTCTGTACTTGGACCTCACGATGGGGTCCGAATTTAAGCATCCAGTAATTTTGCCAGTGCGACCTACCTACCTACGTTTTATCTCAACGCATCCAAGTATTCTCGTCGATCGTATCGCCCGTATTTTCCAACCACGAGAGTCCAAATTTTCTTTTAACCTTTCGATATCTGTTCTGTCGTGGCAGTCTAGATCTCACGTATGAAGAACGCTTTGTACTTTAAGCGTTTACAATTCAGACTTTCATATAATTCAAAATAATTAGTCGTACTCGTCTCAATTGTTCCTCAATCCTAAAAAAAACCCATCCTTACGTTAGGTTACGAAGATTATTTCGATATGTTGATAAAATTGTTTTCGTCGACGATATTGTCATATCACAGTTTGATACTTTGCTATTTGGTAGGATGCATAGTGGGCTCGCGCGCGCGTTCTATTATTGTATACTTCCTTCTTGGCACGTTTAACTCTTGTACGGATAAATTTCTTGGTACTTTTAGAAAACTTGATTCCATCGATTGTGAGCGTTTTACTACATTGTTATCCTATAAAATGATTCGATAGAGATACAAGGCTGAAACGAGCACGTGATATTTAGATATGTTCTTACTTATATGTACCTTTTTTATGTAGCCTATCTTACGAAAGGAGGATCTATGCGTATGGGTATCCTTTTATTAACGACATAAT
Source organism: Vespula pensylvanica (assembly GCF_014466175.1). Lineage (NCBI taxonomy): Eukaryota > Metazoa > Arthropoda > Insecta > Hymenoptera > Vespidae > Vespula > Vespula pensylvanica. Next base: position 13,469 of record NC_057685.1, on the reverse strand, counting down.
CATCCATTTGATTACTAATTTAAATGTCGAAGGAGTTATGCGCGCGAGAGCGCGATATGGTGCATGAGTTACCCTCGTCTTATGGTGGTACTTCGGTGGCAGGTAAAATGCAGGTGACGGCGAAGATTTACGGGCTACCTGCGACCGGCTCCTCCCACCATTCGTTCTTAATGGTTATAGAGGCCACAGAATTAAAGGGATCAGCCAGTCGACCTTACCTGCCAACGTGTATCGTTTCTTCATTTTTCTCTTTCTTCTTTCTTGAAGAAAAGGCCTTCACCTTTTCACGATGAGCCTTTTGGTAGGAGGAACTTCTTAGAAATTTCCAATCCCGTTTCTGTTTTAGCCTTCTCAAACTCGGAACTTCCGCCTATGTCTTCGGTTAGAAGCAACAGTTATCCTTGAATAAAATCGCAGTGGATACGAATAATATGAAGGTCGTTTGAATGCGGATACCGTTTGATTGTTGGACAAAAATGTAAATAACACTATTCAGGAACGAGAGAGCGATAGAGCGGGAGAATGGGCAAGCAAGAGAGCGAGACTTGGTCGAGAACTTTGGTTCGTCTCTCGTACGCGCATTTTTCCTTTTCTTTTAAGTTCTCTCTTTTTTTTTTTTTTTTTCTTTTTTCCTTTCCGATCTTGAGATCTATATGTCGGCAATAGAAATTTCCTTTTCTCGAAAGAGCAAACGTCGACGCACAAAGGGAGCGCGTAGTCCATATGTTGGCAAGTAGAGAATTACTTATACGATAAGTTCGAAATTGAACAGACCTCTTCTAGCGTAGCGTAAGAGATGAGGAAGATCGAGATGAAACGAGTCGTACGTGTGGCGCAGTGCGTGCGTGCGCGCGCTGATGTGTGAGAGAAAGAAGAGGAGGTTGGTTCCCATGAAGAGAAGCTGGTGCCGAGTGACGAGGGTGAACTAGGTTTTTTTTTTTTTTCCATCGACTTCCGGTCGACGGTACTCGCATGCACGTGCATCGGAGGGCTCGTCGCTGTTCTTTGTAACACAAGCAGTAGTTCTCAAACATGAGGTCAATTCGTACCGTCCGAGTTCTTGGAATCAGTACCCCGGATTTCGAGTCCAACCCCAAACATTTAGCGCGTTTGGTATCGTCGTTCTATGCTACCGATAAACGCAACCCATCGCGATATATTTCTCTAATCTAATGATACATACGTGGCAATAACGATTAAAGAATTTTTAGCGATCGTTACGATCATAACGATTTTAGTTAATTTTTTTTAAGCGTGCAGATATGAACGCGAAGCGTAATATTTCGAAGCCTTGGACAGACATCATGAAGATGTCGGATAAGAGCGAAGAAGAAGGAAGAAGAAGAGAGAGGAAAGAGGAGGAGAACGAGCGCACGCGCATTTAAAGAAGAAAGAGAGAGTGGGAGGGAGGAGGGTCACTGACACGTCGCTGAAGCGTTTTATCAGTCGAGTGCACAGCCCACATAGTTAGGCTGCGTTCACACGTGCTCGTGGACATCGTACCGTCCGCCCCCTTTACTGCGCCTAGATATTCGACTGTCGTTCGTGAACGGACGTATGCCAGCGTGCACGGCACGCGGAAAGAGAAAAACGCGAAGAAGACGAGACGAGGTAGAGAGAGAGAGAGGGGGGGGGAGGGAAAGACGAAGCTACAGGATGGAAGTACGAAAGGAAAAAGAAAGAAACACGGAAAGTCCAATGATTTCAATGAGCACCATTATCGTCCACTATCTCGAACGTTGTCGGTATTCAAAAAACATGTTCCACGAAGAGTTATTGACATGTACGATCGCACGCGCACACACACTTCTCGGACTCTACGTCTCGATGCTAACGACTCATGGCCGATGACCATTGTTTGCATGTTTTTTTTTTCTTATTATGCCTCACCTATGTACGTAATCGTGTAACGTACATAAGTACCTATTCGCATCGTAGAATATTTGATAATAACTTTTAATAGAAATTCCCGGAGAATAAAAGAAACTGTGGGCAATGAGCAATTTCGATCGAAAGATTCGATCGAATGCAATATATTAATTAAGTACGATCACTGGGAATGTTTTACTGTAAGTCACATAATCGAACATTCAAGTTGATAAATAATCAACGATACGATTGAAGACGAGCAACAACATTGGCAGGATCCCTACGAGGAATGATTTTTGCGGCACTTTGGCTTCGACTTTGTATGTCACCGCGAGCGATAACCCGTCATAAGTCTCTCGTAAACAAAAAGAGTACAGAAGCCTCTCCATGTATATACATGTTATTATATTGGTATATATAAGTATAGTATATTTATATGCGAGTATGTGTGTACGTAGCACCACTATATGGATTTAGATACATTGGATGATCGGAGTTACGTTAGAAACGGTTTATCGCTCGAAGCGTTACGTGTTCGTGATACACTGCTTGCCGTACGTAGAAAGAGTATCTTTTTTAATTGATATTATTCGGCGAGATCGTTGAAAGTTTTACAAGGTTACCTACGTATGCACGAAGACAAATTCGCCGCCAGTCGTCCGGTGAACTTTATTTTCCGCATTGATGTTTTACGCACGCGCAATCGTGCGATTAAGACGGTTTATAGATTTACGGAGAGAACTCACGTTTCATCCGTCCGTTGCCGTTAACTTGAAGATGGTTGGCCGTCGGGGCATCGCCATCGGATATACGATAAGGCACGTACGTCTTTGTATTGTTTTAGTTGAGGAAAGCAAAGGAAATGTATGAATTTGTTGAATGAGATATCATACAAATCGGACCGTCTAAAAAAACCATCCCAAATTGAATAATATGTAATAAGGATCGGTATGGGAAATTGATCAAGATTGGTTTTAATTTCATCGATCGTGGTATACATCGGTCTGTTCGATAAGAATCCGTAAAGATCGATGAAGAAAGATGAAATAAATGGGATCAAAGAATGCTTCCTTGTTCCTCGATCTCTGGTAAAAGGAATATATGTATGTATAAGGAGTGGGAGAAGAATCCGGTAGCTCTGTATGTGCCGTTACGCTTCGAGCGTAGGCGCTCGACTTTCTCCGTCTGATCTCGGCTGCTATCGGTCGACCGATTTGGAGCCACGCGAGAGGAGCGCTTATATAGGCGCACGCGTAACGAATGATTACGTTAAGAGCGCGTAACGCTTACCACGCGCTTCTCTTCGAAGAATGATTTATCCTATCGATCGACTCTTATCGATTTTATCAACTCGTAAGAAATAAATGTTGAACGTGCTGGCCTTTTACTTTGAAATGTCATTCTTATCATATTATTTCGGATTATCGATGTTCATCCCGCGTTTATCCCGCGTATCAAGGCTTTTCCTTCCTCCCACACGAAAGATATCACAGATGAGAGATTTTCTTTACTCGCTCTCTTCGAGCAACATCTTTTGCAACGTCGAACACGGATATTTTAATTCATAAGAAGTATTGCTAGTGCGTAATTTTCTAAGAACGTACGTATTTCCTCGTCACGATTACTTCTTTCCTTGCTCGTTTTTTGTTTCTCTCTACCCCCCACCCTCCCCCTCTCCATTTCCCTTTCGGTCTCGGCGTTTACACAACACGGATGTTCTCTCATAGAAAACGTTCGTTCGATTTTCCATAATATTTGATTATGGAGGAAAAACGTCTTAGACGACTAGGAGAGAGGGTGCGATCGATACTCAAATTTAAAATCTAAAAGATTATCGTTCCATCCAAACTCGTAACGTAAAGCTCGACGTTAATCGTTGAATCGTTGAGAGACAAAATCGAATAGAAACCACCTGTTATCGATGTAACCGCACGTAAGGGTAAGAGAAACGAGATGTAGGTATATGTCTTCTCCGGCAAAGAACCCGGAAGAACGGGGTCGAGGAGAGAAAGATACGATGAATCGTGTGTGATTGTGGAAGAGAACAGACGTTGCGTTGGAACACGCGTTATATGATAAATGTTAAATTCCTCTCGAAGCAAGGCAAGGATTTTCCTCCTTCGACTCACCGTATCTCCCCCTTTCGCCGTTACCTTCCGTAGCTCTTCTGTTTCCTGGTTGTATATAGGTACTTTCAAATACTACGAGCATACACGTACACACACGCGCTCACTTATTGATCGATAAATATAAAAGCACATATCAAAATTGCATAATTTTTGTTTCAGCGAATCGATCGACGGCCATTCTTTGCGACCCTCAAATGAGTTCCTGCTTTATTCGTAGATAATTAATAGAGAGAGAGAGAGAGAGAGAGAAAGAGAGGAAGATGCACACTTGTATTCGACTTAATTCTTGGAGATGTGCGTGATGTACTCCACAGGCGCCTTCTCTTCGTGCGCATATACTTATGTACATTAGCAACGTGTAGTTATCTATTTCCTCTTTGAGAAAGTGACACCGACGATGCTGGTATAGCTTGACTCTCATACTTTACTCTCCCGAAGCGCGTTACTCGTATGCCCTACGTACCTATTTCGTATGTCTAGCATGAAATTACGTGAATCGTTATTTAATCAACAGTTTGACCGACATTGAAAGACGTACGTAGCTGTTCGTATAGTTCGTACAAGTAATATAATCGGTAAGAAATGTTACGATCTGGCGGATAGATGATTGCAAGAATTTCGATTCTTTGCTGTCGTAGACCTTTTTCGCGCGAGATCCTCCAGAACGAAAATAGCTTCGACGTCGATGGAAATAAGTTATGCAAATCTACATTGAGAACGGATACACCTTTTCCTGCTGTCTTCCATTTTGTATGCCTCTACATTATATGCTAATGATCGCAAACCTTTCGGATGTCTATCGTACGAGACAGCATAGTCTCAAGAGACACGAGAGCTCGAGTCGAATTAGCGTAGTCCCTCGTGGGTGATCGATACAAATCATCATCTCGTATCTTACGTCAAGAACGAATCGTACAACGATCCACTCTTTTCCTATCTGCGTATGTTTTGTGATATACACATGTAACATACCCGTATTGCATTCGCGCACACCTTCGTCTTCCTTCTTCTTATTATTATTATGATCATTGTTACTTGTATTATTATTGTTGTTGTTGTTGTTATATTCCAGGTATTCTTTTTCTTTTCTTTACAGGAAAACAGTAGTCAGAAATCTGAGGCGTGTTATGAAATTGTTGCCAGCGATTCAATTGCCACAATTACCGCCGGTTTCCGCTGCGAGCGGATTAACCGGGATGGATTCTCGACTACCACCGGGTATATCGTTACCCTTTAGTCCTACGGATTTGCTTTGGCGATACGGACCCAGTATGAATTTTCCGCCAACGACGCATCCACCACCGAGTCCGTTGCTCGATTTTAAGACGCACTTGCCTGCGAGTTTAGGTGAGAGGAGACGCAAGAAAGCCATGTTCTAGTTAGCTAATTATTACACAGGACCGATCTTCCGATGGATGCCAAACCGCGATGCCGGAGATTGAGAGGATATTTTTCTTTCACAGCTTCCGATCCACGACTCTGGTCAAGAGAGGACGTCGCCGCGTTCTTACGGTGGGCCGAAAGGGAATTTGATTTGCCGCAATTCGACATGGATATGTTCCAGATGAACGGAAAGGCGCTTTGCCTCCTAACGAAAGCCGATCTTGGCGAAAGGTGCCCTGGGGCGGGTGACGTCTTGCACAATGTCTTGGCGATGCTTGCGCGCGATTTCAATCAGTTACAGAGGTGCCTTCCCAGTAGTCCTGTAACACCTACCAGACCATCGGCTTATCCACTCAGTCCTCATTCGCACCCGCCAACGCCTACGTGGACTGAAAATCCGTACGCCGCAAATCTGGCCTCGCTGATGTCCGCCAATTCCGTTACATTGTCTCCGGCACCGTCCGTCGATAGCCAGGCTGGTTCACCTGGACACGCGGATGGCAACCAAACGCAGATTTATAAGAGCGATTCGGACGAGGACAATCATCAAGTAGGGGGAAGTAACAGTCCTCCGGCGACGCCTACGGCACTCGCCGCGCAAAGACTCAGCGAGGTTTGCGTTAAGGATCAACCAAGTCCGACGTTACCTTCCCAAATGATGCCTCTTACTTCGGGCGCATATAGGCCGGCCGCCGCGAATACCGCGAGAGAATTCTTTCCTAGCGATTCGTCCGAACCTAATACCAGTTCGTATTATATATTTCTTTGATAATGTAGAGTGTAGAACATAGAATATGACGATTCTTTTTCAAGTAATACAATCTTATTCGTTCTTTCTTTCGTTGCAGATGGGAGGCTTCTATGGGATTTTCTTCAACAGTTACTCAACGATCCATCTCAACGATATACACATTATATAGCGTGGAAGAGTCGAGAGACTGGAGTTTTTAAGATTGTTGATCCTCCTGGTTTAGCACGGCTATGGGGGATACAGAAAAATCATTTGTCTATGAATTATGACAAGATGAGCAGAGCTTTACGTTATTACTATCGCGTAAACATACTTAGGAAAGTCCAGGGAGAGCGGCATTGTTATCAGTGAGTATATCATACGCACATCGGTACAGCAAGGCACGAACGAAGATGCTTGTGCAGAGTACATTCCTATACATACGTATTTAATATATTATTACGATATATAGATACTGATATATTATTATTATATATAGAATCGTATTTATGTGCTCGCTCTAATGTACGCGCGCGCACATTTTTTACTTACATTAAGCAACAAATCGACAATCCATGTAATATCGATTCGAAGTACATATTAATGCGGAAGGAAATCGTTTTTAGTAGTTTCTGTAATGAAACAATTTGTAACAATCTCAAATATTCTTAACCTTTTATATATATAAAAAATGTTTATAACTTGAAAAAGAAGCGTTTCCGAACTCACGTTTATATGATTTTCTTTTTCATTCTTGCAGTCAAGTAGAATATATTTGTAAAATTTGGTGATCTATCTCTGAGATACATAACATAAATGAATCGTATTCTTATATGCTATCTCATTTCTCCTAGGTTTCTCCGAAATCCAACTGAACTGAAGAACATAAAAAATATATCTTTGCTGCGACAACAAATGCGAATAAAATCGGAACCCGAGGAGGAGGGAAGCATGACCGGAAGCAGTCTGGACACGGAAGCGGACATGCCGACGGATCTCTCGATGTCCACTATGAATCAACCGTCGAGCGAGCAGCCTCTACCGCTACACGATCCACCTACCAAGTACAGAAGTCACGCGTATAATCTCGTTAAGGCCAGTCAGGAACCGGAAGAGAGGAAGTGACGAGGGTCCTAGCGTTGATATCGCGCGACAGCGCACGATTACATACGATAGTACGCTATCATTGAACGTTGGCGCTAATGCGAATATGTTGCGGGCTCTCGTTTTAAAACTGTATGCCTCCGAACGGTACGCGAAAAGACAACGAAAGGCCGTCCAGTATGTATACCGACGTCGTTGGATACGATCGAGGACGCATTTCAGAGGATAGCTGTGATGCAAGTCTTTAGAAGAAGTGGATATCGCTATTTGGTTACCAATTCTAGAATCGATTAAAATCGACTAGAATCGCCTAGAATCGACTAAAGAAAATAAAATATCGAGAAGATCGTAGCAAGATATTTCTATCGATGGCAAGTGCGATATGCCAAAGGATGCCTCTCGAACTTCGTCCATACATCGGTCAAAAATCTATTGCTGATTATAATAGTACAAGATTCCTCCTCCCTTTTATGTAAGGACTTTTGAGAGAACAATCCTAACAGAAAGCCAAGATTTAATGAAAGCCTTTATAATCGGGCCATAATGGTGGGCAAGGTTTCGGCCGCCTGTGATTATGAACCATTTTTCTTGAGGACTATGGGACTCATAAGAATGAGTAAATATCGTGGGATTTATCATCGTCCGTTATGAATTGATGCCTCTTACTCAAGTGCAATCAGATGATAGCTATCGATTACCGAGCAACACAATTATTAAAGGACGTTAAACTTCTTTAGATGGATTTCAATAAGCGTGCAAAATATTTTAACAAAAATTACGTGTAATACGTAGGATATCGTAGCATGTCGTGGTTTTTTAAGGAGATATTTACGAAATATAATATTTTATTAAATTCGAATATTATAATAATGCATAATATTCAATAAGACAACGTAAGCTGAAAAATGGGAAAAATGGTCGAAGGTATACTTGCCAGGAGATCTTTGTGCGATCTTTGTTAAAGTTACTTCCTTGCGGAATCAAGATATCACCACCTCCATGCTATTCTCCCAACATATCGACTCTAGTAAAAAGCGAAAGATCTGGATTGCCTATTATTGTACGCTTTGTAATACATGATGATTCGTTATAACCGTCGTGGAAAAATACTTTGGTTTAAGCGGTGAATCGTCGTGTCGAATCGGTGGACGCTTCAGTGAAGCTTAAAGGTTTGCGGATATTCCGCTAATGTTTCTCCATATCTTCTTTCATGAAACCCTCTTTTTAATGCGAAACGTTTTAGTTTTACTTTTTCCTTAAATCTAGAGTAAATATACATATATACGTATGTGTACCTTATGTACGTATGCCTAAATATATGTATATATACATATATACACATATACGTACATATATACACATACGCGTATGTGTGTGTATGTATCTATGTGTGTGCGTATGTGTATGTGTGTGTGTATATATATACATATGTATATGTATATATATATATATATATATAGACACATACACACACATACGCGTGTGCGCGCGATAGTATAATGCTAATAAATCACATTATCAGAGCGAACATATAAGAGATATGCGCAATGTCCGCATCCATATGGAAACTTTCTTCGCGATCGATTTAGCGACATTCACACACATGTATCTCGATAATTTTATTTCATTGTACGTTTCAAATGGATGAACGTTGTTAGTACAAAAACAACTTTATTTTCTTTTACACCTCTCTGGATGATTATAACATATGGGATAAAAGCGACCATCGTCTATTTTCTTTCATTCTACGTTCGTAATCATCAAGTAATTAAAACGAAAATGTTGTTACGGTTAACGCTTCGCGGCCTAGTTCATTTTTAAGCTGTCATTTGTGCCAAGGACGATCTTTCTAGTTAATAAGACTGTGTATGTATATTTCATCGATTGTTTTAAATGAATAATTTGAAATAGTCTAATTACGGATAGTAATCGGTGAATAAAAATGTACGCGTAACGTTATATAGAATTTATATATAGTGTGGACTATATTTAAGATTATAGTAAATGTATATAGGTTATTATCGTACAGAGAAAATGATGGAAAAAACTCTATTAAAGAACTCTATTAAAGAACTAGAAAAAGAATTTTATGGAAACTCGGGGCCAGAGTTATATATACACAGACATACATACACACACATCCCCTACACACAGACATACACACACATACATACACAAATTTATGTATAGATAAACAAACAAATAAATATATATATATTTTTACTACCAAAATTTATATTCGAAATTTATATATCTGTTACTGACGCGATTGTGGCTTACATTCCACGATTTCAATCTAGAATCATTTACGTGAATTACGAGAGATCTGATTGGGAGAAAAATACGTAAATATACGTAAGAGAGAGAGAAAGAGAGAGAGAGAGAGAGAGAGAGAGAGAGAGGGAGGGAGGGAGAAAAAGGGAGAGAGAGAGAGAGAGAGAGAGAGAAAGAGCCGCTTTTCAAGATTATTGTAGTACTTTTGCACACAAACAAATATAAAATTGAAAATCTGAAAAATATAATGAACGTTTGTGCAAATTTGTGACCGTACTCCATGAAGATAAATCGATAAGTTGTATTAGGCTTCTTGTATGCTGTGATTTTTATATTATGATAACAAAGTGAAAATAATGAATTACGAATGTAAGAGGCAAGAGCATACACGCTCGTATAATAATAAATGCATAACGTTGTTTAAAGAAAACTATAACTACGTGTGTCTTATAGATTTGTGTTTGCGATATACAAGTACATAAACACGTGAAAAGATGACGAGAGAAAAAACGTGATTTATAGTATATATAAATGTAATATTTAATATTCACGCAGGGGAATCACGAATATAAATGAAAAAATTTTATTGATTAAATCAATGGGAAAAACTATACATTTTACTCATCCTGCGCAAATATATCGAAACTAGAAGTTAGCGACACTTTTATTATGTAACTTGTTGCGAAAATAAGGTGAACGATAATCGCTGTAAATATAAACTTATTTACTTATCAAAGCCTCATCTTTTTATTGTTGTCAACCATTACCTTAATAATAGAGTGCCTCTCATCGAACAAGAGAAAGTACAGAATTTTTTTTTTCTTTTTTTGTGATCCGAACGTGAAATAAACTTATTTTTTCCTTTTCGCGATTTATTTCAAAAATATGAATGAATATGTGTATGAATCTACATTTAGTAGGCATCGTAGGTTCTAATATTGAACGTATTTCTGTAACGATCGAGCGATTTCTATATTTGATCGAGCACGGATTGCGTCTATCCGAATTGCGTTAGGGGTTGTGTTTGGATTTCTAATTGGTCTTGTCTGCTTTTGTATGATTTTATTTACATTTCGAAGTAGTAGAATTATTCTCCGATGGTTTTGATTACTTCACTCGAAAGTGCAGATATTTTTAGATCGTTTTGTATAGTTTTTAAATAATTTTGTCTACTATTGAGTGATTTTGTTTATTTTATTGCATAATAAATTTCTTTTTAAATGCTTTTGTCTAATTCACATTGTAGACATGCCTTTTTTATAATAGACATTTGAAATATATTTAGATATGTATACGTTAGATATGTATTATATAGATATAATACATATGTATACTTATACCGAGCCGCATTATATGAAATAGAATAAAGTGAATATTACTATATGATATGAAGCCCAACATTTTATAAAGGAGCTTAAATCAGCGAAACATGTAGAGATATAAATTGCAACGCAAATTACATCGAATGATGACGATACTAAATGATTTGCTGAACGGTTTTCCAGTTGAGAAATAAATAATCACACAGATTTGATAGTAATAAAGTATATAATACACATTTCACCTTATATAGTCTTATATTAGCAGTGTTAAAAGAGAGATTATGACTATATCTCAACAGAGGCCTTACCACGTGGATATTGCTATCGCAAGATTCACGGACTAAAGTAATATAATAATTAGTGGCATTTAATGAATCTTCTATCGATCCGAACGTAGACGAACAGAAATTCATCAATCGCGTGTCCTATTCTACCCATGAAAAGAAATCTGGATTCTTTACTAATTATTTTGAAAATACCATTACAAAAAGTTCTACATAATTGTCCTGACATAAGTGATTCACATAATTTTTACATATGATTTGTACATTTCGAGAATATGCAAAGTGCATATATTTTATAATCACTATTATGTTATATTTAAAATTAATATATCGTGTTATTAATAAATCTGAAATTGGAGATTTAAAAGTTAAATAAGATAATTGGAAAAATTAATTAATTAAAAGTATATATTAACTCGTAAATAATAGCTGTTTTATAACTAATGGTACTCACTCGTGAATCAATTCAATACACATCCAAACTTTTTAAACTATCTTAACTACTAAGTGACAGATAATTAACCGATCTGCTATTTTTCTAATATTAACCGATCTAAAATTAGCTTTAAAAATAAATTAACCTTAAAACTAGAATCCTTAATAATACTATTAAGATAAACGTGCTAAAGCGTAAAAAAAGAAGCATTACAATCTGTTAGGTTGCGTTTGAGATTGCGTCCGGGGTTGCATCCGAGGATACGTCCATGGTTACATCTGGATTGCGATTCTGCATGAGACTCGATGCTAAGTATATATACTTGTATAATATTTAATTAGTTCTTAAATTATAATTATATTAAATATACATATATATGTGTATATTTATATAATATATAATTATACTTACATACACAGGCACTCACGCACAGACTTAGTCGATTTTTCAAGATCGAATATTGCATGATCGATAACTTTCTTTAGTACTTTGCATTCTACTTTTATTTTATTCATTAATAAATATTTACAGAAAATTGAAGAAATCAAGTTTCATGTAATCGTACATATAGTTTCGTTTCGCTGAGCTACGAATTCTTCTATTGTCAACTGGACATCGTTGAAAATTTATGTGCGCAGTAAACGATCACGAATATCATACACTAATAATACTTTAATCTTTACTTTTTACAGAATACACGATTACAATTAATTGCATAAACTGTTCATTTTTTTATGAAATTTAAATATATTACACAAAGCACATTTAGTATTTTCTTAAATTAATCCTCATTATAAAAGCTTTTTTATTTTTATTTATAATCTATTATAAATATGATTAAAAATCGATAAGAAGAAGAAATTCAACAATTACAATATCGTGTTTCTATCTTTCTCTTTGAATTTCATTGCACAGGTAATGTACGCGCATATACGACAGTCTACGAAGTTACTGCAACTTGAGTTTCATTACTGGCATAATCTTTATTATTCTGAATGAAGCTATGTCAAGTGCCAACTAGATTATCAATGTAAATTAAATTAGGAGAAATACTTAAGAAATATAATACTTACACGATGCAAGCGTGTTAGAATCATTCGTTGTCTAGATAAAACACGTCTAGATAGCTGCTTAGAGGAACGAATACTGCGTATCAACAGCGCGTTGGTAACGACGACGAATGGGGGAAAGTCGTGCCGAGGCCGATCTTTCCGACCGTCCCTTGTTTATTTACAAACATTTTTCTCTGCAAGACTTCTCAAATTCTCCGAATTGTACGACGTGTATACACACACACACGCGCGCGCGCGCGCGTAGTAATAACAATTTATCACTCGACTGGTTTTTCTTTCGTTATTTGCCGGAAACAATAGGTAGAGGAACCTTTAAGCTATTATCTATATACTAATGTTATCTTTCTCTTTCTATGAAGAGCCTCTTGTATGTATTTAAAAACAGACAAATTTACGTGTGCGTAACGAGACTTTGCTATAACGACCATTTAAATGTTTTTTAAACTTAACCTTATCCTTTATTTTCATGCATGAATTATTGTCGAGAAAACATCATTTTTTGATAGGATTTTCTCAAAGAAAACGAAGCGCGTATTCGAAAGTTCGGAAGAATCGTATTCTCACCGGAATCTTCATCTTTAAAACGATCTCGTTCGTCAAAATCGTTGAAAAATTATACCTGTATTTATCGTTGGCGTAAACCATCATAAAACAACGAGCGATGGACTGTCAACAAAAACGGACCTTTGAACGAATCGGATGGTTACTCTCTTTCTTTCTAAAAGCAAAAACTACAAAATCAATACTTTCCTTGTACTAACATCGAAAATAAGATACATTTATATGAAAAATAATCGTACACGGGCGTACAAACATTTTCCTTACAAATATATTTTCACGTTTACGAGCTTTATTTCTACAGATA